>NC_064615.1:58670272-58973151 GCF_023898315.1 Schistocerca nitens
AGATATAAGAAGAAACAATATGTTTAATACATCTCAGTTTAGATTCCAGATGGGTTGCTCGACTGACAATGCTATCTTTACATTCGCTCATAGTATCGAAGTTGGTTGTTTTGTGATCTTTCCACGTATATGATTGTGTAGTTGATATTACACACATAGAGAAACTCACGTTTTATGGAACTGATGGCTTTATATGCAACTGGCTTGAATCATATTTAACAAACAGAATGTAAAACACTGTGCTGAATAATTGAAACAATGTTGGGAGGACAGAAAATTTTAATGAGTAGGGAGAAATCTCAAACGGTGCCCCATACGGTTCAATTTTGTATCTATTCCTATTCCTTATACAATACATGTTAATGACCATTCACTGCATATTCAACGAAGAAAACTGGTACTTTATGCAGACAGTACTAGTGTTACAACAAATATTTTTAGAGAGAAGGCCACAGAAGAGATTGAAAATGATTTTTTCAAAAATTTTAGTTTTTGTGAAAATGGAATCTCAATAAATTTTGAGCAAACACACTGTATTCAGTTCTCCACAAGAATCATACCAACACCTGATATAGCACGTGCACAGGAGTCAGTAAATAGGACAGAACGCTCCATATTTTTGGGTCTGCATGTTGTTGAAGACTTGAACTGGAAAAGGAGCATGAGATCCTTGAACAATATTAAGTTCAGCCAGTTTTGCTCTTCATATAATTGCTAGTCTTGGTAGCAGACGAATCAACCTTGTGACATATTTTCATGTTTATACTCATTAATGGCTTATGGAATAATTTTCTGGGGTAACTTAACACTTAGAAAGAAATTACTGTGTGCACAAAAGTGACCAGCAAGAATAATATGTGGTGCTGAACCACAACCGTCGTGTAAGTACCTTGTCAGGGAGTTACGCATTTAAACTGCACCGTAACAGTACATATAATCGCTAATGAAGTTCAACATAAATAATCCATCACAATTTAAGCATAAATGTGCTGTCCATGCCTAAAGCACTAAAGGAAAAGAACACCTGTGTTACCCATGACTAAAGCAGCCAATGGCTGAGAAAGGCATTCAATATGCAGCAACAAAGGATTTTTGATTATTTGCCTAATAGCATAAAATGTCTGACAGCTAGCAAAGCAGGTTTCAAATCTAACATAAAATGATTTCTCCTGGACAATTCCTTCTATTCCATGGACGAATTTCTACTTAAAAACTTGTTTTTAACTGTAGCTGTATGGGTAATTGCAAAAATTAATGTGTTCGTTCGTCACGCAGAAGAGAACACGACGACAAGTTCCCTAAACATTGGCCAAATTGTGGGCTCCTGTAGAGCACAATGGTAAAAACCCATTATCTCAGCTGTGTGCGTCCCATGAAGCGTACCAAGATTTGATAGTGATCCAATCTCCAGATCTATTTTACGTCCAGATGGCTTTGTCAAAGTCGTGGGTTCCTGATGAAAACTTTATCTCTGAGTTCCCTCTAAAACCCCTAAAAGCCTGTTATAGGAGTACTGAAACTCCCTGTATATTTATCCATTTGAAAGGGGAATGACTTTCCACCATCTGTACATTACTGGTGGTGTCACCTTGGCCTTACAGTGCACATCGGTAACACCATCACTACTGTGCAGGATGTTTCCCAAGCTTTGATGGAGGGATATGCTGGTGGTAGCGTGAAAAGTGTTTCGTATATTTTAGCTGTGCAGTATCGTTCGGTGAGTGACGCTGGACGAGCAGTTAAAATGTGCTGGTGGACGTGTATCAAAATATATGTGATCGTTTTGTATTTTCTGTGTTGGTTAGCTGGTAGTCGTGTGACCTCTGCGTGCGCTCTCTCTCTCTCTCTCTCTCTCTCTCTCCCTCCCTCCCTCCCTCCCTCCCTCCCTCTCTGTCTTTCTTTTTCTTTTTGGGTGGATATGTCGGCACAATTTTGCCTAAACTAGGTGGGAAACTAGTAAAACTTCCTAAGAATCACACCATGGTACTCAGCATGTAAATTGTGTCTGTGGGTCTGGCTCACATCCCTCTGTCGTACGCTAGCAGGCTGCGCCACAAACTATACGAGTAACTTGTTACTCTTTTCCAGTGACAGGAAAGGCAAATGCCAAATTAATATTCAGTAGAAGAATCGTACGGAAATGTAAAGCAACAAGGGAGGCAATACCTTACTAAACCCTAGTTCGACCTATTCGGAAGTGATACTTGACGGTTTGGGATCCTCAACACGAAAAGTAGTATGACTAATTTGAAATTAGTTAGAGATAAGTAGATTCCACAATGATATTCATTATAAGAAGCCTAAGGAGATGTAAGTCATCGACGGAGGTGATGGCATACAAAATTCTAGTTCGACTACTTCTTAATGTTGAGAGGTCACTGTTGGATTCGTTTCATGTTAATTTCTTAACTCTGTTGTCATTTACGGCATAAATTCCTCTTCTAAATTTACTGTGGTGTTTCTGACTATCTGGGAGGAGACTGAGCAGTGAAACGTGTTACTTTTACACATAAACAAGAACGATCTGTCACACTACTACACTTTAAAACACAGTTTATATGTAATTCATGTCACACAGTCTCATACGGAACCTACATCCGCTTTCTTTTATATACTGTATATGATAAGATACTGTCATCCCTTCCCTTCTGTGTGAGAGGATGAATGAGCAAATGTATTTCTAGTTGCATGCTGGATGGTAGCAGACAAACCTGTTTGCTAGAGAACAATAGACCAACGTCGCAACAGGTAGCTACACTTTCAAAAAGCAAAGAGGTTTCTATCCTTAGTATGGTCCTGTCCGTTCCTTGTCATGTTGGTATAGGAAGCTGCCTCTCTGGTCACTTCCGTTTTGTATACGGAAGCACCCTTTGTAGGAGCCCAGAGCAGTCTGTCCGCAGCGAGCGTCTGAAGTGGTAAGATCTCTGGCTATGCGCGTGTCTGCTAAGTCCGTAGGACAATGGATTTCTTAAGTTCAGCCTAACTGAAAATTTAATCACCTTTATTTCAGGTTTAGCTCTAAAATATCTAATGTTATCTTAAATTGCAACGCAGTGTAATTCGCATGTGAAGTTCAGAATATCTTCCGGTAGTTGCTTTGTCACTACTTTGTGAGTAAAGTGGAACCACGTGTTGATCAGTAACTCTAACTAAGATCATAAATCTTAAATGCGAATGCTCGTGTGATTATAACGTCTCGTCTTGACAATATTTTTCAATATAGCAACTTTTCTTTATGTTCAACCCACGTGGGGTGTACTTTATGAGACCAGTACCACGTGCTTATACAACTGTTTGACCCATCAGGTTAATAGTAAGACGATAGTAACCAGTTCGAGGTTTTTCTTTAGTAAATTGCGTTTCGATGTAATTTATTTTAATTATCAAAATTATTGTGGAGTTACACTCTTTGTGTAAACCAAGTTGACCACGTGAAGCATGTGGTGAAAGCATCAAAGTAGCCCTCAGCTATCCTTTTCGGGAAGATTTCACAGAGAGTTAGTATGAATTTAGTATACCAGTGTGTGGTAATTATATGACGGATAGGATTGCGCTACAAACGTAACTTCTTTGGGTGAAAATTGAATCGGTTGGTTGTGGTTAATTTCCTCTTGCATATGTTTCAACGTTCTTTGTGTGTTATTTTATTGAATGCAGTGTTGTATGCATCTCCCAATCTTGGCTCCATATTTGATGTGTTCCATAAGATTACAAACTCACATTTTCACAATCCTGGATAAGGCACCAGTTTAGTTATGAATCAAGTTTAATATGCTGAAATTTCAATGATTAATGTTAAAATAAATTTCCAAATATTAACTGATTTATTTCTTTTTATTTAAATTCTCTCTCTCTCTCTCTCTCTCTCTCTCTCTCTCTCTCTCTCTCTCTCTATATATATATATATATATATATATATATATATATATATATATATATATATATATATATATATATATCACCGGTTGTCGTATGACTATTAAAAGATTATAATTAATGTTAGTCTGGTTGGGAATTTGGTAAGCTAGACTGGATACCTGGTGAAACAGTTGCGCAGTAATGCAAGGTTAACTTCCTCACATAGCTCACAGCTTTTAAACCGCTTTTATTGTCTATCTGCACCGCTTTCAGAACAAATTAAAGCAACAAAGTTACAATGTCTATCATTAATAAGCGAAATATGAAGGAACTAATAAATGCAACACAAATTCTGCTAGTCGGGGCTCTCAACTCCTAACATTAACAGACTAACTAAAGAAGATCCAAAGAAACATAACACACTCCTCGGATCGTTTGGTAATTGCGATTATGTCTGTAAGATGATTCTCAACTTTAGTCCCAGACGCTGTCAGGTAGGCGGTATAAGAGTTCTACAGTTACAACTCTGAGACTCTTGTTCCAAGAAGAGTAAAGCATCATATTGTTACTTTCTCTATTTAGAAAGTATAATGATTTTGACGATAAAATCAGAGAAATCGGTCCTCATATGGAAGCCCACAGCTTTCGCGAATGGAATACGCTTTTTGTTTGAGGGGTAGGGGTGGATTGTGGTAGACGAAGCATCCTCCACAACACACCCTAACGTGGCATTCAGAGAATACCTGTAGATGTATTTTTATTTGTTAGAATATGCAAAGTCCTAGATCGACTGCTTCGTAAATGCGGCTAGTCATGATCCTAAACACCTGGCATTAGTAAATGAAATAACGATCCCAGGAAAAGTAACACAAAATGAATTTAAAAATCGATAAAAGTTACAAACACATGCAAAAAGTCACTGCCTGAGCGGTCCACTTTATATTTTTCTTTATATGTCTCGGTAACAGTTGGTATAAAGCAAACCTATACCTTGGCTCTGGAAACGAGTTATTAACTGTTTGCTTCCAATCAGTCAATATAAGTTTCCAATTCATTTTAGAGTACAATGTACGGCCTGTTGTCAGTTACGTAAGCCAGACACATAATGATCCTTATGGCCGAGAGAGTGGAGTTTTGAGAGGCTTAAGACGTAGAGCAGTTTCCTACCGTAGCGGCGTTCTGAATCTCACGTCGTCAGCTGTTAGCGAGGCAGCAAGAATCGAACTCAGAATGGGCGCTGCCGAAAATAGAATGCTAACAACGACAGATGAAATTTACCTCTTCCTCTTTTGTTGAAATTTGCATTTATATTAGGTGCTATGCCTCCTTGTAGAACCCATTAAAAGCATGGCCAGCTATAAGTCCTCGTACAGGGGAACTTCGAAAGTAATTGCTTCGCCAATTTTAAGATATATCGGAATGGAAAAGTGAGAAGCATGCTATCGTTGTTTTTGTTACCAGTGTTAAAAAAAATGTCTTATTAGCTTATGACTGTGATTTTTGCAGTAGCGCAGTCAGAGGGATGCATACAGTTTTCGAGATAAAGCTGCATTGTGTTTGCTTAGTCTGACGGCTGAAGTCCACACAACCGATTGAGGCAATATAGGGAAGTAAGTTGGAAACGTCCTTTTCATAGGAACCATCCCGTTATATGACAAAGCGATTTAGAAAAACGTGGAAGTCTAAATCTGTTTGCACTCTTTTGGTTGCGCTCATGTAGGCAGGTAGTACTTGTGGTCGAAGTGGGATCGAGGTATATACTAATTATTGTGAAACTTGGTGCCGATCCTGGTACACACGAAATCTGCGGAAGTTCCCTTCAACTGTTCAAATGTGTGTGAAATCTTATTGGACTTAACTGCTAAGGTCATCAGTCCCTAAGCTTACACACTACTTAACCTAAATTATCCTACGGACAAACACACACACACATGCCCGAGAGAGGACTCGAACCTCCGCCGGGACCAGCCGCACCGTCCATGACTGCAGCGCCCGAGTCCGCTCGGCTAATCCCGCGCGGAGGAAGTTCCCTTCTCTTATGGTTTTTTGAAATAACTGGAACTGGGCGTTTTTTATAGTTCCCTGAAGATCGAATCTTAAGATTCTGAAATCGATCGCAGCATGAACTGGATGTCAGAATAAATAACGCAGCTACAAGAAACAATATTTGTTACTAACCATGTTATTTCTTTTTTATTCAGATGATACTGGCACTTTTTGCTGGATAACTCAATAGTAAAGCGTGTTTTCTCCTCGCTACTTTGCACCGGCTAAACATTTTTATATCTAGTCTACTTCAGCTTAATGTTATTCAAATGTATGTGTGTAGGAAGTCCATTATCAATCTCGGTCTTCTATTACCTCGAGGTTACCTTCTGAGCTCTGTCTCATAAAGTGCATTCGTCCAAGACACTGTGGTTCCACCACAGGCCCTATGGGTCAGGGTACGACAAACTAAAACTCTCGTTCACCTTTGGTGTTTCCGTACGGGACGCTAACCAGTGCTCGATACGTGTAGAATGTTGTCAGACCCATTCTTTCTCATTTTTTGCAGCGGGTTGTTGTTGATGTGGTCTTCAGTCCTGAGACTGGTTTGATGCAGCTCTCCATGCTACTCTATCCTGTGCAAGCTTCTTCATATCCCAGTACCTACTGCAACCTACATCCTTCTGAATCTGCTTAGTGTATTCATCTCTTGGTCTCCCTCTACGATTTTTACGGTCCACGCTGCCTCAGAACATGTCCTACCAACAGATCCCTTTATCTTGTCAAGTTGTGCCACAAACTCCTCTTCTCCCCAATTCTATTTAATACCTCCTCATTAGTTATATGATCTACCCATCTAATCTTCAGCATTCTTCTGTAGCACCACATTTCGAAAGCTTCTATTCTCTTTTTGTCCAAACTATTTACCGTCCACTTTTCACTTCCATACGTGGCTACACTCCATACAAATACTTTTAGAAATGACTTCCTGACACTTAAATCTATACTCGATGTTATCAAATTTCTCTTCTTCAGAAACGCTTTCCATGCCATTGCCAGTCTACATTTTATATCCTCTCTACTTCGACCACGTCAGTTATTTTGCTCCCCAAATAGCAAAACTTCTTTACTACTTTAAGTGTCTCATTTCCTAATCTAATTCCCTCAGCATCACCCGACTTGATTTGACTACATTCCATTACCCTCGTTTTGCTTTTGTTGATGTTCATCTTATACCCTCCCTTCAAGACACCATCCATTCCGTTCAACTGCTCTTCCAAGTCCTTTGCTGTCTCTGACAGAATTACAATGTCATCGGCGAACCTCAAAGTTTTTATTTCTTCTCCATGGATTTTGATACCTACTCCTAATTTTTCTTTTGTTTCCTTTACAGCTTGCTCAATATACAGATTGAATAACATCGGGGAGAGGCTACAGCCCTGCCTCACTCCCTTCCCAACCACTGCTTCCCTTTCATGCCCCTCAACTCTTGTAATTGCCATCTGTTTTCTATACAAATTGTAAATAGCCTTTCGCTCCCTGTATTTTACCCGTGCCACCTTCAGAATATGAAAGAGAGTGTTCCAGTCAACATTTTCAAAAGCTTTCTCTAAGTCTAGATTCGAATCCTGCCTCGGGCATGGATGTTTGTGATGTCCTTAGGTTAGTTAGGTTTAACTAGTTCTAAGTTCTAGGGGACCAATGACCTCAGCAGTTGAGTCCCATAGTGCTCAGAGCCATTTGAACCATCTAAGTCTAGAAATGCTAGGAACGTAGGTTTGCCTTTCCTTAATTTAAAGCTCAGTATTGCCTCACGTGTTCCAATATTGCTACGGAATCCAAACTGATCTTCCCCGAGGCCGGTTTCTACCAGTTTTTCCGTTCGTCTGTAAAGAATTCGTGTTAGTATTTTGCAGCTGTGACTTATTAAACTGACAGTTTACTGATAAGCGAGGATGGCCGAGAATAATACGGAGAACGTAAATAATGAGAATGATGAGGGAGAGAGGTCTGGGAGACGAGGACTACAGTTATCGTCAATCATAGTTGCAGCGGGAATGTGATGTATTGCGCCAATGGGATAGTGCTTGCCCACACACTGTCTGTGAAACGCAGCGTGCTCTGGAAGATGTGCAGCTACTACTTTGGACAGCACGACCACCGAACTTGTCTCTAGTTCAGTACGTGTGGGAAACGATGGGACTAGAAATGAATCGTGCGAACTACATGAATAGGCAGGCGTGGAATACGTATCCCAGGCCATTGTTCGCCATCTGTAAGATCGACTGGATGCCAAAGTCAGCGTCTGCATTGCTGCCTGTGGAGACTATACCACGTACTGATACGGGTGTTTTAACTGGGGTCGATACCTGGTACCTCAGAACCGTTTGCGTTATTGATCTGTAAATGTAATCATTTCATGTACTCAGTATTCATTGTTACATCAAAAAAATCTTGAGTGAACTGGAAACCTCTAAAAGAGTGTACTAATATTTTTGCGATAGTGTATATCCAGTATATACTGAAGCTGTGGAATCAATCGTGCGGAGGTAAGGGAATTACCTTCCAGTATGGTACTATCTATCTAGTTGTTATTGTTCGTCGATTTACAAGTACTGAAAAGTAGGTGATGTCAAGTTTATCGCAGAGAAGTTAATGGAATCATTTGAACGAGGTAGGCTTAGAATAAATCTATTGAGTAGTGGGAGGAGATGGAAGGCGTAAGACACAAAGAAGAGGATTCTGCAAAGAGCAATTGAAGCTATAATAACATATAGGGCAGAAGTATGGACCCTTGGGGAGCGTTAAAGAAGTACATTACAGGCGACAGAAGTGGATGAAAAAAGGAGGGCAGCCGGGATATCCAGAGAACAGAGGAGAAGAAAAGAGGAAATTAGGGAGATAATCGATACGCAACAACCAGTCGTGCAAATAATTGAGAACAAGAGATATTCAATGGCATGACCATGTACGGCGAAGGGAGCACGGACAATAGCCAAAACCATCCAGGAATGGCCGCCACGGTAGGGAGGAAGCGAGGATGGCCGAGAATAACATGGAGAGCAGAAATAATGAGAATGATGAGGAAGAGAGGTCTGCGAGAGGAAGACTGCAGTTATCGTCAATCATTCTGGCGAGTGGGAATACAGTCCAACTGCTGGAGCATGGAGAAGCCTTTGAAAGTAAAAGTAAGTAGTTTATTTGGTTCGGTACGCCGGAGCTCTGATGTTAGGCTTACGCTTGGCCAGCTTTTTTTAACTTGAATGAGTATGATTCGTAATTTGCATTCCACCGACTGAGAACTGAATTCGGTGATGACCACATACTTGTAAAATGCAGGTTCCGTAAGTTACAGTTTCCTCTCCTAAATAATGAAACCGATTCTGATAATTTTTCTGTGCATTTCCGGAATATTTGTAAGCCAAATAAAAGTTAGCCGTTGACGTCACATTTTGCGCACTCAAATATTTTTAATATATGTAGTTGGTCAAATGTATCCTTCTAATTTAAACCATATTAACGTACTTTACTCTTCGATTTAATGAATGCTGCAATACGTACTTGTACTTTTATTTACGGGAATTCTTGAGAGATCCGCTAATTTTATACCATCCATCATAGTGTCAGTCTAGCCGAATACGTATCAGCAGTGGCTTAAAACATTAATAACTATTACTATCGATCACGTGTAATGTAAATAGACGAATATCATAATATTCCCACTATCCTTTAAATTTTAGCCACACAACGAAAAATTACGGATAACATTCTCAGATACACCCGCGGATATTAGAAGGGGCGTCGGCGTTTTGTATTAATGCGAATATCCGCGAATATCTGCATCTATGCAGACTTTTCCATACAAGCGTTTTGGTAAAATAAATCTTTATGATCTACATTTAACTTTGTAGATAATGGTTGTTTAAACGTATAGTGACTAATCATTCTGCAAATACTACTGCTTTTTTTTATTAATACTGCTCTCGTACTTCCTTGCATAGAGTTGACCAAGTAGGACGAATTGTAGAACTTTTAACTATCGGAATAGTCTTGCTAGGTAAGCAACTTGCCTGTGCAGATTTTACTAAACGTACGTAGCCAAGTGGCAATGGTCCAGTTTCTATAGTCACCTTCAAGAATGCATTCGCATTGCGTAAATGCTGCCCAGTGTAGAGCAACAGTGCCTGGAGGATATTACATACCTGTGAAATTAGTGCATCATATCTTTAGTGGTCTGGGGTTCGTACGCCAGTTGTGACGCCCTGGTTAACGCAAAGACTGCTTCAATACTTAATTTTATTTGAAAAACGGATAATCGAGACTGTATCCAACTAACCTCGAAGCCTGCTGATACAGACAAAGCGTTTGTTAAATAAACACTCGAGCACACAATTCACTAGCCGCCCTGCTCATTTTTCCTTGTGCTTTATGTCTTCTAGAATCTCGTTCCATTCAAAAGCAATTCCCGCTAGAGTCCATTGTTTCTTTAATAGGACGAGCCGTTGTGTTCTGCGTCAGAATAGCCTGCTACTTGTCGTAACTTCTACTTTCTATTTTATTACCCTACAGGGAAAGTAATATGACTCGGTGAGTCATCCTTTCTTATCTTTTCCGGCAAAAGATACGGTAATCGATGACTGTTTGGTTCTCGAACCTAATTTGTTCGCCTCCTCCCCCTTTAATTTTGGGTGAAGTACCTAAAGGTTTATTTGATGAAGTGAGTCAACGACTGACGCTGCAGTTTGAACATCTTTTAGTCTCTCATCGTCAGAGAAAGAGAGTGGTTGCATCGTAGACATTAAAACAAAGATACAGATGTTGACAGCGTGATCTCGCACTATGAAAGACATGAGCTACATCTATTGAGAAATACATGCACTTTGCGCATCTTGAAATAGAATGATAAAATAAAGTACAAGATGATAAAATAGGTACTATTATAACTGCTTCCGAGTGAGACCCCTCCAAAATAAATGACAGGAGGCTTTATGGCTAGCACTTGGTAGGCCAATTTTTACGCAGTGTTACCACAATGCAACCGAGTGATCTTTCTTCTCCGCTATTAAAACACACACGCTTTTGAAACAGTAATACAACAAATGAGAGACCTACGCACTCTTAATTTTTTGCACCTTAATTCTGACAAAAAAGCCGCTGTCAATAGCGCTATTTATTAAAAACAATTTCCGGTTCGAACCAATAAGTTCATCCTCAGAGGGATTTTGACGAATACAGTTACATTTAGCTTCCACTGCACAAGCTTTTTTGATTGTTTTTCATTGTACAGCGTATGCTAGATGAGATTTCAAAAGTGAACAGCCATAATCAGGAAAACGCCGTCGATTCAAAACTATTACCGACACTACTTTTTTAGATTAAATGGCATTATTAACAATGATTGTTTGCTACTTTTCCTGTGTTTTAGCACGACCACAATCTCACCACGTCAGTTTTAGACATTATAGGATTAATTTTGTTCTGATATGTTAAAGCTATAGCTTCATATTTTTAGTCATCGACAAGACAATAAATCAGCCGCTGTGGGCGAGCGGTTCTAGGCGCTTCAGTCCGGAACCACACGGCTGCTACGGTCGCAGGCTCGAATCCTGCCTCGGGCATGGATGTGTGTGTGATGTCCTTAGGTTAGTTAGGTTTAAGTAGTTCTAAGTCTAGGGGACTGATGAGCTCAGATGTTAAGTCCCACAGTGCTTAGAGCCATTTGAACCAAGACAATATACATCAGTTTAGTGCACTTTTTTTCAACCGTAGAGTACTAAAACTTCGTAAAAACTGCGATTGCAGTTGCTACCAATCTAGTATTGTCAGTATATAGTACAACAGGACATTTTGTACTTATTTTGTATGTGAAACACCGTAGGAGGCCTTATAATCTTATAATTGTAGTTAATTAGTGGATAAACTAGTCGCGAGTGATGAGGATAATGGGAAAGGGGCACTACATTAGTAGTGTGTGGATGAGTTGGGAATTTGGGTTTGAAGGGGGGCGTGCTAGGTTCGTCTGAGGAGTTGGAATAACCTCTATGTCCAGATGGCTTAGTGGTCAAAGCATCTGTCTAGAAAACAGGAGTTCGCAAAATGGTTCAAATGGCTCTAAGCACTGTGGGAGTTAACATCTGAGGTCATCAGTCTCCTAGACTGAGAACTAAGTAATCCTAAGTTACGTAAGGAGATCACACACATCCATGCCTGAGGCAGGATTCGAACCTGCGACCGTAGCAGCAGCGCGGTTCCGGACTGAAGCGCCTAGAACAGCTCGGCCACACCGGCCGGCCCAGGAGATCCCAGTTTTAATCCCGATCCTGTACAAATTTTCAACTTTCCTCATTGACTTATACCAACGCCCGCACGCAGCAAATGACTGTTCTAATGAATTAAATATGGAATAATAAAATATACGATGGTCTAGTAACAAAGTAACATTTTCCCTCCTTGGTGTTCTAGAGTTAATCCGTCATAGAGAAACGCAGATAATGTATGAATGGCCATTCTTACCATAATCTTGTGAACGAAACTGTGATACGAATGCCACTGTAAGAATTTAGTAATTCACATTGGAAAAAAGTAGTATCAAGTGTTTGACAGGCTTACATCCTATTTTAGCGAGAAGACTATGGGTGACTCAAACACGGGACACTTTGCATGACAACAAAGACCTGGCATCCAAGACCGGCCGGAGCTGCGGCTGACGTACCTGCTGTGCCCATGTTGAGGATGCTGATCTCGCCGAAGTAGGAGCCCGCCTTGAGCGTGGCCAGCACCGTCTTGCCATTGTCCGCCACCACCTGCAGCCGGCCCCTGTTCACGATGTACATCTCCTTACCGACCTCCCCTGTAAGGCACAAAGCACGTCCATGTACCAAGCTCGTCACAAGTAGAAATTGTACGTCTAAAACGAACTTCGGAGTCGTTCAGGTATATTTTTCATGTACGGTAGATACAGCCTGAGAGAAAAAAAGATGCACTGCGAAGGAATTATACGAATGGGACGGAAACGGGTAGATGTGATGTACATATAATCACAAACAAACGATTACAATGTCAGACATATTGGATGATTTATTCAAGAGAAAGAGCTTCAAAAACCGGTCAAGTCAATGACGCGTTGGTCCACTCTGACCCTCGTGCAATCAGTTATTCAGTTATCCGGCTTGGCACTGATTGCTGGATGTCCTCCTGAGGGATACGGTGCCAAATTCCGTCCACCCAGTGCGTTACATCGCCAGAATCCCGAGCTGGCTGAAGGGTCCTACTCATAATGCTCCAATTGTTCTTAGTTGGGGAGAGATCCGGCGATCTTGCTAACAAAGGTAGTGTTTGGAAAGCACGAAGACAAGCAGTAGAAACTGTCTCCGTGTGCAGGCGGACATTATGTTCCTGAAATGTAAGCCCGGGATGGCTAGCCAGAAAGGACACAAAAGGAAGCGTAGACGTGCCGCTGTTCTGTGAGGGTGTCCTGCTGATAAATGAAATGGCACCCCAGACCGTCACTCCTGGTTGTCGCCCGTATGGCGGATGACAGTCAGGTCGGTCCAACAAAAACATTCATATTTATTTACGTACTGCACGAATATGTATTAAAAATGGGGGTTCCTATTTAAACAAAAAACCCAGTTGATATCCGTTGGACCTATGGCAGCGCCATCTGGTTTCCTCCTTCAAGCTAGACGAGTTTCGTTCTTTGTAGTTTTTTCGTTTGGCGCTTATTTCGTGAGATATTTGGCCCGTCACGATCAGTGGACCACCCTGTATACAACTTAGGGTGACTTCGATGCAGGCGTATAAGCACCGACATGTAGGCAAGGTATTATGTGGTATTCGTGTCTTCCGACGTCAGTGCAGTAAATGAGGAAATCAGAGCTATTGCGACTTTATTACCAGATGAGTCCGAACAAGACCAACGTGCTGTTATCCTTTCCTTGGCCGCCGAAGGACAAACATTAGTAGGCGTCCACAGCAGAATAAAGAGGTGTATGGAACAGCATGTGTGTCGACAACTGCCGTCGTGGAATGATGCGCCAAGCTCAGCGCAGGTCGGTGTTCGGCACAAGGCGGCGGTCGATCTGCGAGGCCAGCCTCGTGCAGTGGGCGGCGGTCGAACGCCTCTTCCTACGCGATTATCAAACCTTCGGTCCCTTAAAAAGGCCCTTAATGGTCGTCAATTCTTGTCGGACGAGGATGTGCAGTAGCTGCTGACTTCACGCTGGAGGACCATGAATGGAAAAAAACTGCACGGTTAAAACCGATACCGGTATTTTAGTTCCGGTATTTGATTGGTTTCAGTTAGAACAGGTATTTTTATTTTTTTTACCGGTACCTGGGTATAAAAGCAATTCATCAATTTACCACGGTAATAGTGCTATAATTTTTGGTTTTTAAATAAGACTTTTTTTTAGAAAAAACTGTTTGGTAGGAAGTTGTGTGGCTTCTGAAATGCTGTATAGTCTTCGAATGATAATATTCTAATGAAAGGAGTCAACTTACAGATAAACACATTACAGAACGAGTATTTATGAACAGATCATACAATGAATATTGGCCAAGTCATTACTGAAATTATGGCTATTGTCATATAATTGTCCGTGATATATGTTATATTTTGCAAATTCTTCATTTAAATAGCATATTTAGTCTTTTGTCAGAAGAAAATGAATTGTATTCAAATTCCCATTAAAAAGTAACGATATATATTTGACTAAAAACGGGTTCGAAATAATTAAAGAAAAAGAACGCTATAAAATCTACACAGATGCTTATCGTTTGGCTGTCATTACCATGAAACAATAAAAGTTAAAGTTATGGCAATAGTAATACAATTAATTCATAGTTTACAATAAAAATACAAAATAACTGATTTTCTGACAGAGTCAACATTGTACATCCCTACATATGTTTTTGAATAGAGTCCGTCTTTAGCAAAACACAATTTTGTTTTTACAACCCAAACATGTTTCACTGCAGTTGCAGCATCTTCAGTGGGCTTTTATTTTATGTCTGTTAAAGAATGTTCTTTTACTGTTTGTATATATGTAACTATTAGTTTTTAAATCGTAATTACAGATATTTGAAAAAAACACACAAAATTATGAATTCATACCTTTTTACCACATGGTGTGGTTTTTATGACGTATTGTGTTTCTACAGTGACTGTTTTGTTCCACAGTTTGTCATCTGCAACCACTTACACCTTAAAGTTGATAAATTGTTTGAGCCAAAATTACGATTCCAAAATTGTTATTTATATGCCTGAAATTAATTAATTCTGTGTGTGTGTGTGTTTATATTATGTTTCACTTACGTTTTTTTTCCTCATCTTCATCACTGTTCAAATGATTCAAGTGGCTCTGACCACTATGGGACTTAACATCGGAGGTCATCAGTCCCCTAGAACTTAGAACTACTTAAACCTAACTAACCTAAGGACATCACACACATCCATGCCCGAGGCAGGACTCGAACCTGCGACCGTAGCAGTCGCACGGTTCCGGACTGAAGCGCCTAGAACCGCTCGTCCACCGCGGCCGGCTCATCACTGTAAAACACTACATATTGAGCTGTCACTATCACAAAAAATTTGTGTTTTGATAAAGGCGGACCCTATCCAAAAACATATGTATTGTTAAAGAAAACAGGGAAAAAAGAGCTTCAACCCCAAGTTCATTATTGTACATCTCTGTCTGCATGTAGTCCTTCGAAAAGGAGAGCATAACACGAGAAACAGAGCTCTCCAGCCTCAGTTTTGACTCTCATCGGTAATGCCAAAACACTGGTATAATCATTGATTACAACATGATTTTTGAGCAGAAATTTAAAAAACTAGAAACAGTAAGAGAACACTGGTTAATTATTTGTAGTATTCAACCTATCACCACTTTTCGAGAAAATCAACGAACGGTGGATGGGCTAAATTTTTATTTGATATTTTGATTGGAACGTATGATGCAGTAGTCTGAGGGAGTCTTCAAATTTTTCAGATCTACTTCGATGTCCATCTGTCATGCTGGAAATAACAGCAAGAAAAAACCGAAAATCGGTTATTTCAGAAGTCGGTTATTTTTGCACGGTTTTAACAATCAGGTTAAACTGGAGCTGGAAAAACCGGTATAACCGAAAACCGATTTCTTCAGCGATAACCGCCGTCCGTCAGCAGTACACGGTGTCTTACCAGGATGACTGCCTCAAAGCTCACGGCGATTTCGCCCGATTGGCATACAGATTCTGAACTGTATGACATTCGAACTGAAAATTTTCACCGCCCCTTATAGAAAACGCTTTGATCAGCAATTAGCAACGAAGGGAGATGCTACCGGAATATGTCGTAGGACATTTAGGAATATACAACTATGAACCGGAGGAGATGAGCATAATGACCTTGAGGTAGATAAAAATGAGATTATGTAAAACGTAGTGTAGGGGAAGTTGGATGAGGCAGAAATACTGAGATGAAAGGGATTGTACAGAAGATGTACAGAAGTGGAGGCGGGGATGAATCCACCGGAAGACGAGTAACTAGAAGGCGCGCTAAGTCGCCGTTATGTGCAAGCAGGGGGCCTTTGCGGACTGACCTTTGCGGCAGATGTAGTCGCCGGGCGAGAAGAGCACGGGGCGCAGTCGCAGCACAAGCTCACACAGGAAGCCCGCCTCCGTGTTCTGGAAGATCTCGACGCGCTTCAGCGTGTCCAGGTGCACGTTGATGGCGATCTCCGCCTTCAGCTTGTCTGCAACATTTTTCATATATTCGTTTGCTGTTTTATTTTAGTACGTTATCTACGTCAACAAAACAAACAGTACTTTGACTATAAAGTTGTATATATGAACGTAACAAGCAATACATTAACGTAAAATTTGAAACTATTAGTGTACCACACTATTACGTTACTTATCAAAGGAAAGAATAATTAAACTTTATGGGCTGAAAGGATATGTGATGTTATTTGCAAAGAACTTGGCAGTATGAGCCTGCTAATCATTATGACATTGCACCGGCTGGAGTCAGTTCTCAACCACTGGTTCGGTGCGGGAAGGTTACAAACGAGGTGTGTGAGAAAAGTAATGAGACTGATTTTTGATCTAACAAAGTTTTTTTTTATTTTTCAAACAACAGTATTGTCCCCCTCAACATAGTTCCCTTCGGCAGCCACACACCGGTGGATTCATCGTTGCCAGTCTTGGCAGCAGCTGTGACTTTCTTTTGAGGTCCTTTTAAAACATTTTTCACTTTCTGTAAAGGAAAAAGTAACGAGGGCTCAGATCTGGTGAATGGGGGGAGGGGGGGGGCGCGTGGAACAACAGGAAAGCCTATTGAGGTCAAAAATTCCACGATTGACATGGCCGTGTGACATGGGGCGTTGCGGTTCACGCTTTTCCTGAATCTTTCGAAGACATTTTTGTAAAACCTTGGTTGACTTTTTATCCTTATTGTAAAGCGTAGGTCCGATCTGAGAAGAGCACGCAGACGCTCAACATTTTCGTCGGGTTTTGAAGTTGAACGTCTCTCTGAGCTAACGTGTTCTCAGCCTTCCAAAAATGATTTGTACCAGCGACCTCATAGTTCTGTTTCAATTTTCAAAAGATCACACTCGTGGATTCTCCAAGAGTAACACAAAATTTGATGACATAGCGTTGTTCTAAATTCCGCTCTTTCGGAAAAACCACAGCTTCACTAATGGCGCTCTCAAACCTCACGCGATGGCTGTATGGAGCTGAAACTGGGACGGAGCATCTGGAAGGGCTGGACACACCGGTCTACACAAGTAAACCAACATAGCATTTAAATATCACTCGCAGTGTTGTGAAAGGTGGCTACACTGAGCCACAGCGCCAGAGATCGCGCTAGAGAGTATTGTTCCGCCGCCTCCACTGGCAGTGATTATTGAGATGTCGTAGTGGGCAGTGCCTGTCGAGGACTCGTAGTAGTCAGTGTGTGTTGAGATGTGCTAGTGGGCAGTGATTATTGAGATGTCGTAGTGGGCAGTGCCTGTCGAGGACTCGTAGTAGTCAGTGTGTGTTGAGATGTGCTAGTGGGCAGTGCTTGTCGAGATGTTGTAATAAGGAGTGCTTGTTCCATGTTTTATGCAGTTGTTTGATGGGAAAGACAGCAGATGGTTCGAATGGAAATACTGTAATGATCAAAGTGCTTTTCGTCAATATATATGAAGGTAAAATATTATGTGTTTTTTTTTCATTATTTCAGTGTCTTAAATAATGCGTCATTACAGGTTCAGTCAACAAAGCATCTGACTTGTGTTCTTGGATTAGAGTACAATTCTGGTTTTCTTGAGTAATTATGGTATTTCTATTTCCTTTAATTAATTCAGTATAATGATATTTAAAATTTCTTGTGTTGTTGAAGAAGAACCGTGCCAGATGCGTACGTTGAGTCATACTTCCACACACAGAACAGTTACACTTGTGCCTTGGTTTCGTAGGTTTTATAGTTGCTGGGGACTTAATTAATTAATTGTGTTAATGAAAATTTCCATTTCATTCTTTGTTGTTGTTCTATGCAGTCAGATAGCGTAATAATACTAGTCAGGGCCAACCGTTTACGAGACTTCGTAATCGGACATACAGCGACTGAAAAAAATTAAAATTATTTGCATTTTATTTTAATTAACCCCCATGCACGTGGCGACCCTGCCAGGATTAATTTTAATTTTTTTCAGTCGCTGTATGTCCGATTACGAAGTCTCGTAAACGGTTGGCCCTGACTAGTATTATTACGCTATCTGACTGCATAGAACAACAACAAAGAATGAAATGGAAATTTTCATTAACACAATTAATTAATTAAGTCCCCAGCAACTATAAAACCTACGAAACCAAGGCACAAGTGTAACTGTTCTGTGTGTGGAAGTATGACTCAACGTACACATCTGGCACGGTTCTTCTTCAACAACACAAGAAATTTTAAATATCATTATACTGAATTAATTAAAGGAAATAGAAATACCATAATTACTCAAGAAAACCAGAATTGTACTCTAATCCAAGAACACAAGCCAGATGCTTTGTTGACTGAACCTGTAATGACGCATTATTTAAGACACTGAAATAATGAAAAAAAAAAACACATAATATTTTACCTTCATATATATTGACGAAAAGCACTCTGATCATTACAGTATTTCCATTCGAACCATCTGCTGTCTTTCCCATCAAACAACTGCATAAAACATGGAACAAGCACTCCTTATTACAACATCTCGACAAGCACTGCCCACTAGCACATCTCAACACACACTGACTACTACGAGTCCTCGACAGGCACTGCCCACTACGACATCTCAATAATCACTGCCCACTAGCACATCTCAACACACACTGACTACTACGAGTCCTCGACAGGCACTGCCCACTACGACATCTCAATAATCACTGCCAGTGGAGGCGGCGGAACAATACTCTCTAGCGCGATCTCTGGCGCTGTGGCTCAGTATAGCCACCTTTCAGTTGTCAGCCTCATTACTTTACTCACACACCTCGTAAGCTGTTGTATGCTCTCCTGAGGCGAGCTGGCCTGTAACTGTTGTAACTATTCCTTGATATCCAGGCACTGCCTCTGGGTCGGAGTCGACGTCCAAACTCGTGCCACACATGTCCTATCGGAGACCGGTCGCGCGATCTTGCTGGTCACGGGAGCACCTCATCATCATGCAGACAGTTAATAGGCACAGGTGCCACATGTCGAGGAGCAGCGTCCTGTAGAAAAATGGCACCACGATACTATCGCTTCACAGATAAAACAGTGCGACGCCATCCATCGGCAGTCCCCGATTCCAACTCACGACCCCACTCCAGACGCAGCGTTCTGGCGTCACTGGCATGCTAAGTATGTGAGATTAATTCCCTAGTGTTGAATCCTGTCTGGTCGTCTAATATGTGTGGTCTAGGAAGCCTGCCTTCTCGGATCGCTAGACAACATTCAAAGAAATCGTATTAATGAGTTTTAATAGGAATGAGCAATAACAATATTTAACTTTGACAATAACACAGAAGTGTCTCAAGCAAAGGGCGACATGCAAATAAGAAATCTCTTCAGTATACACAATTCCTGAGTCGCTGGTCCTGAAGTGAATGATCTTGATGCTGCTGTAGAAATTGACCGCGACCAGTCGGGAGCGGTGCTTATGTTCTTCTCACATAGAGGCCGCTACTGTCGTGTTGTCGTCCTGGAGAGGGGTGGTCAGCGTGAAATTGCCTGACGTCTTCTTCACAGCCCTCTCTGCTCCCTCGTTTCCGACTGGCGTTTCGGCGCTTGACTTTACGCCGCAACACCTAGTCCGCCCGCTGATAATCTCATATAATGGCGCAGTATGACACAAACGATTGCAGTCAGTCCATTATTTGGTATCAGATGGCAGGCATAGATGTGAAGTGGCGCTTGGTGACGGCCATCATCCCTTGTAGTTGTCAGACGTGGTCCACCGGAACGAACCTTCGCGATCAGCAGGATTGCCCTCAAGTGCCACGCAGTCCAACATCGGGCCACTGTCTCACCCGTATTCCTCAAAAATCTGGATTTTGCACTGTTCGACTAGACGGCTGTATGGAAATCCACAATCTGGCTCCTTTGAAACTGATAACGCTGCCTCACACGAGTTCGCAGGATTTCCGTGTCCCTCGCACAGATCGCTCGACATCTAATGCTGTCGTCCCCCTAGCACGCCCAATAAAACACTAAACAGGAACAAATTAATGCATTCTGGTGCCCTTTCTATCTGTCTTAGAGAATTATAACTGTCATCGTTTACGTACCCACCGATGGTGCGTACGTGGACGAAGATACGTTGACCTCTGACCATCTCTTCTGGGTTCTTCACTTTTTCATGTACAGCGGTGCAGTTGAACAGTCAAAGCTAAACAAAATTAAATTTATGTCCAAGGTTTGCATTTGCTGGACGCGAATTATGTCTGATGTTTACTGGGTAAGGCCTGACTATTACATCAACTACGCTAAAATTGCTGTAATTTCATTATTTGTTAACATAATAGGTCATGCTGTAGAAACAGCTCTTCAGTTACACAATCAACATGTGGTACTTTAAGATGTAGTGTTATTAATAATAAAATTTATAAGTTGAAACGGGACTGACGCATATTTTCAACATATTAATCCTACGTGGATTACATTCATAGGTTTTGTGATGTGAAAATATAAAATTTGAAACTTCCTGGCAGATTAAAACTGTGTGCCCGACCGAGACTCGAACTCGGGACCTTAGCCTTTCGCGGGCAACTGCTCTACCATCTGAGCTACCGAAGCACGACTCACGCCCGGTATTCACTGCTTTACTTCTGCCAGTATCTCGTCTCCTACCTTCCAAACTTTACAGAAGCTCTCCTGCGCAGCAGGAGACGAGATACTCGCAGAAGTAAAGCTGTGAGTACCGGCCGTGAGTCGTGCTTCGGTAGCTCAGATGGTAGAGCACTTGCCCGCGAAAGGCAAAGCTCCCGAGTTCGAGTCTCGGTCAGACACACAGTTTTAATCTGCCGGGAAGTTTCATATCAGCGCACACTCCGCTGCAGAGTGAAAATCTCATTCTGGAAATATATAATTTACTTGCAGGGTTGTTAATTAGCAAAATCGAAGAGGAAATTCGTTTGTTACCTCTACTATTTGAGATGAATCCTGAAACAAGAAGGAAACAGTTGAAGTCAGGAAGGTCAGCGAGAGAGACTCAGACATGTGTTGTAAACAGGAAGATATATGGTACCATGGTTGAAAGGATGATAATAATGAAGTTTGATTTATGGGACGCTCAACTGCGCGGTTATCACCGACCATACAAATTCCCAATCTTTACTCAGTCCAGTCTCGTCACTTTCATGAATCGTGACGAAATGAGGAGGACAACACAAACACCCAGTCCCCAGGTGGAGAAAATCCCTAACCAGGCCTGGTATTGAACCAGGGACCCCTGATCCAGAGGCAGCAAAGCTATACACTAGACAACGAGCTCCGGGCTGTGGTTAAAAAGGACACAGCAGTCATATTGCTTTCTTATGGTGCTTTTGTGATGATTTTAATAGTAGGACAGTTGGTTTTGAACAAGGCAATAGTTCAGGCAGCGAGTGAGACAAGTATGAAGCAGAGTGTTCTTTGGACTGGAAATCAGAGCTGAGATAAAGACGTAAGTCTCGCGCAGGGACAGATACACTCCTGGAAATTGAAATAAGAACACCGTGAATTCATTGTCCCAGGAAGGGGAAACTTTATTGACACATTCCTGGGGTCAGATACATCACATGATCACACTGACAGAACCACAGGCACATAGACACAGGCAACAGAGCATGCACAATGTCGGCACTAGTACAGTGTATATCCACCTTTCGCAGCAATGCAGGCTGCTATTCTCCCATGGAGACGATCGTAGAGATGCTGGATGTAGTCCTGTGGAACGGCTTGCCATGCCATTTCCACCTGGCGCCTCAGTTGGACCAGCGTTCGTGCTGGACGTGCAGACCGCGTGAGACGACGCTTCATCCAGTCCCAAACATGCTCAATGGGGGACAGATTCGGAGATCTTGCTGGCCAGGGTAGTTGACTTACACCTTCTAGAGCACGTTGGGTGGCACGGGATACATGCGGACGTGCATTGTCCTGTTGGAACAGCAAGTTCCCTTGCCGGTCTAGGAATGGTAGAACGATGGGTTCGATGACGGTTTGGATGTACCGTGCACTATTCAGTGTCCCCTCGACGATCACCAGTGGTGTACGGCCAGTGTAGGAGATCGCTCCCCACACCATGATGCCGGGTGTTGGCCCTGTGTGCCTCGGTCGTATGCAGTCCTGATTGTGGCGCTCACCTGCACGGCGCCAAACACGCATACGACCATCATTGGCACCAAGGCAGAAGCGACTCTCATCGCTGAAGACGACACGTCTCCATTCGTCCCTCCATTCACGCCTGTCGCGACACCACTGGAGGCGGGCTGCACGATGTTGGGGCATGAGCGGAAGACGGCCTAACGGTGTGCGGGACCGTAGCTCAGCTTCATGGAGACGGTTGCGAATGGTCCTCGCCGATACCCCAGGAGCAACAGTGTCCCTAATTTGCTGGGAAGTGGCGGTGCGGTCCCCTACGGCACTGCGTAAGATCCTACGGTCTTGGCGTGCATCCGTGCGTCGCTGCGGTCCGGTCCCAGGTCGACGGGCACGTGCACCTTCCGCCGACCACTGGCGACAACATCGATGTACTGTGGAGACCTCACGCCCCACGTGTTGAGCAATTCGGCGGTACGTCCACCCGGCCTCCCGCATGCCCACTATACGCCCTCGCTCAAAGTCCGTCAACTGCACATACGGTTCACGTCCACGCTGTCGCGGCATGCTACCAGTGTTAAAGACTGCGATGGAGCTCCGTATGCCACGGCAAACTGGCTGACACTGACGGCGGCGGTGCACAAATGCTGCGCAGCTAGCGCCATTCGACGGCCAACACCGCGGTTCCTGGTGTGTCCGCTGTGCCGTGCGTGTGATCATTGCTTGTACAGCCCTCTCGCAGTGTCCGGAGCAAGTATGGTGGGTCTGACACACCGGTGTCAATGTGTTCTTTTTTCCATTTCCAGGAGTGTAGTTACTTTTGGCTACGAAGACTAAGTAGGCGCTATTATCAGTTTTCAGTACCGCAAAATTATCTGGAGAAGCTCTGCTCAGGAAGAATAAATTTTAATAACAATCAGAATTTATCGCCTACTGAAATTAAAGGTGCCGAATAAGATCATTCGCCAGTGCATAGAAAGTCAAAGATCGTTATAAGGACATGTAGCTCAGCAAGGAGGGCGTTCAGCAGGAAAGGTAAGATCATTGATCTTCTGGTCGGCTAAATAAAACTGCCACATTTACCGTACGTAAAAACACTGAACACAGGCGTAGAAGTGAAAAACAAAAAGAAATCGTCATTGATGATCCAAAAGTGTAGTAACGGCTTTCTGTAAATATTAATGTAAATTACAAAGAGTATTTGCTGTACAAAAACGCACAAAGAAAATCTGAGCAGAGGAAAATATATACCACTATTCCATTTTAATGTATTGCAGTTGCGACTATATGGATGATTTATTTGATAACTACAGTATTCTTTTGTTACAAGAGTTTTTATTGAGTCAGTTAACCTAGTTCTGAGAAGTAAGTTAAATATGTTCACCTCAATTCAAGTATTCAATTGCAAGCATCTTAATAACAAATTCCAGAGAACCTACTGCACAGAATTTCTTTATTGGATCTGTTGAAAAATTAAATATATTAAGAAAAAAGCCTGTATTCTGGATAAATTATACAAAGAGAAATGAGTGGATTCTATCAACAGATTTTTCTGGGACAGTGTGTAAAGTTGGTGCGCCGTGCTTCACTCAGTTAGGCAGAACTAGGGCACTGTACTCGGAGCACAATGTTAGAAGTTGGTGAATGAAGAATGAAAAAAATACTGGCAGTTGCTACATAGTAAAAGTGCCAAAGAATAACAGAATCTGTCTGCTACAAATTCCTGTTAAGTTCCTCTTCGTTGATCACTTCGTTGAAAATTACTAGTCTCCTTCTCGATGATTGACTGTTACATCATTAGTATTATTTAATAATTGTTTGGGTGGAGTACATTAAGCACCTTGGATTCAGAAGTCAATATTAGTTTATTATGTCCTGTATAGAAAATTATTATTAAGTAGCTGGCCGGGGTGGCCGGGTGGTTCTAGGCGCTACAGTCTGGAACTGCGCGACCGCTACGGTCGCAGGTTCGGATCCTGCCTCGGGAATGGATGTGTGTGATGTCCTTAGGTTAGTAAGGTTTAAGCAGTTCTAAGTTCTCGGGGACTGATGACCTTAGAAGTTGAGTCCCATAGGGCCAAGAGCCATTTGAACCATTTTTTTATTATTAAGTCATAGCAAGAGAATCATGCCACGGGATCCGAATAAAATTTCAACTTTCATGAATGCTTCAGACGTGGACGAGTTTCCCTCCCCGCAAATTACTGTTCAATATTTTTCCGACATGCGACCGTTAAATCAGTACACTGCTTGGGTTTCTTCAGAATATTTCCTCCGCCCCGAATGTTTCGGATCGACCACTTCTGTAGACTCTTCTTTAACGATTGCCGAGCTAACGCGCACACGAAAAAAACCAGCCGAAAAACTCATTGTTGAGACTAGAGATGCTTAACCGCGTGTTGTCGCATCTCACTAACGCTGCATTTATTGACATATCAATGTAGATGCAGCAATGGTGACCTCACAAACTACTATACAAAGCGTCGATGCATTAAACAACTGTATCAGTAAGGAGATGTTTAGTTTTAGTCGCTTAAGGAAATGGCAAAATGGCAATCGAAAGATAGTTTGTTGTCCAATATAATCTTGCTCAACTGGTATGGACAGATGTGTGTGCCGTGCGTCAGCGGCAGAAGACTTGGTTCACCCTCAAAACCACGCCTAACTAAGTCACTGTGTTGCTACATGGCCTGACTACAGAAGAAGTAGGACTATAATACACACATACAGGGTGTTTCAAAAATGACCGGTATATTTGAAACGGCAATAAAAACTAAACGAGCAGCGATAGAAATACACCGTTTGTTGCAATATGCTTGGGGCAACAGTACATTTTCATGAGGACAAACTTTCGAAATTACAGTAGTTACAATTTTCAAAAACAGATGGCGCTGCAAGTGATGTGAAAGATATAGAAGACAACGCAGTCTGTGGGTGCGCCATTCTGTACGTCGTCTTTCTGCTGTAAGCGTGTGCTGTTCACAACGTGCAAGTGTGCTGTAGACAACATGGTTTATTCCTTAGAACAGAGGATTTTTCTGGTGTTGGAATTCCACCGCCTAGAACACAGTGTTGTTGCAACAAGACGAAGTTGTCAACGGAGGTTTAATGTAACCAAAGGACCGAAAAGCGCTACAATAAAGGATCTGTTTGAAAAATTTCAACGGACTGGGAACGTCACGGATGAACGTGCTGGAAAGGTAGGGCGACCGCGTACGGCAACCACAGAGGGCAACACGCAGCTAGTGCAGCAGGTGATCCAACAGCGGCCTCGGGTTTCCGTTCGCCGTGTTGCAGCTGCGGTCCAAATGGCGCCAACGTCCACGTATCGTCTCATGCGCCAGGGTTTACACCTCTATCCATACAAAATTCAAACGCGGCAACCCCTCAGCGCCGCTACCATTGCTGCACGAGAGACATTCGCTGACGATATAGTGCACAGGATTGATGACGGCGATATGCATGTGGGCAGCATTTGGTTTACTGACGAAGCTTATTTTTACCTGGACGGCTTTGTCAATAAACAGAACTGGCGCATATGGGGAACCGAAAAGCCCCATGTTGCAGTCCCATTTTTCAGATCCGAAACGATTACTGCATCACGCTATCTGGACATTCTTCGTGAATTTGTGGCGGTACAAACTGCCTTAGACGACACTGCGAACACCTCGTGGTTTATGCAAGATGGTGCCCGGCCACATCGCACGGCCGACGTCTTTAATTTCCTGAATGAATATTTCGATGATCGTGTGAATGCTTTGGGCTATCCGAAACATACAGGAGGCGGCGTGGATTGGCCTCTCTATTCGCCAGACATGAACCCCTGTGACTTCTTTCTGTGGGGACACTTGAAAGACCAGGTGTACCGCCAGAATCCAGAAACAATTGAACAGCTGAAGCAGTACATCTCATCTGCATGTGAAGCCATTCCGCCAGACACGTTGTCAAAGGTTTCGGGTAATTTCATTCAGAGACTACGCCATATTATTGCTACGCATGGTGGATATGTGGAAAATATCGTACTACAGAGTTTCCCAGACCGCAGCGCCATCTGTTGTTGAAAATTGTAACTACTGTAATTTCGAAAGTTTGTCTGCCTGAAAATGTACTGTTGTCCCAAGCATATTGCAACAAACGGTGTATTTCTATCTCTGCTCGTTTAGTTTTTATTGCCGTTTCAAATATACCGGTCATTTTTGAAACACCCTGTAAAAAAATGTTTTGCATCACCTCGATGCCGAGAGTTGCGGAACCTGTACAGAACATTGGCATAGTGATCAACATAAACATCATTTCCGCCATTTTTATTGCTCATGAAAACCACACGTTGCATGTCGTACCATAGAGCGAGATCTTCAGAGGTGGTGCTGCAGATTGCTGTACACACTGGTACCTCTAGTAACCAGTAGCACGTCCTCTTGCATTGATGCATGCCTGTATTCGTCGTGGCATATTATCCACAAGTTCATCAAGGCACTGTTGGTCCAGATTGTCCCAGTCCTCAACTGCGATTCGCCGTAGATCCCTCAGGGTGGTTGGTGGCTCATGTCATCCATAAATAGCCCTTTTCAACCTATCCCAGGAACGTGCGATAGGATTCATGTCTGGAGAACATGCTGGCCACTCTAATCGAGCGATGTCGTTATCCTGAAGGAAGACATTCACAAGATGTGCACGATGGGAGCGTGAATGTTAGTCCATGAAGACGAATGCCTCGTCAATATGTTGCCGATATGGTTGGAATATCGGTCGGAGGATGGTATTCACGTATCGTACAGCCGTTACGGCGTCCCATGACCACCAGCAGAGTACGTCGGGCCCACACAATGCCACCCCAAAACAGCAGGGAACCTCCACCTTGCTGCACTCGCCGGACAGTGTGTCTAAGGCGTTCAGCCTGACCGGGTTGCCTCGAAACACGTCTCCGACGATTGTCTGGTTGAAGACATATGCGACACTCATCAGTGAGGAGAACGTGTTGCCAATTCTGAGTGGTCCATTCGGCATGTTGTTGGGCCCATCTGTACCGCGCTGCATGGTGTCGTTGTTTCAAAGATGGGCCTCGTCATGGACGTCGGGAGTGAAGTTGTGCAGCCTATTGTGCACAGATTGAGTCGTAATACGACGTCCTGTGGCTGCACGAAAAGCATTATTCAACACGATGGTGTTGCTGTCAGGGTTCCTCCGAGCCATAACCCGTAGGTAGCGCTCATCCACTGCAATGATAGCCCCTGGGTGGCCTGAGCGAGGCATGTCATCGACAGTTCCTATCTCTCTGTATCTCCTCAATGTCCGAACAACATCGCTTTGGTTCACTGCGAGACGCCTGGACACTTCCCTTGTGAGCCCTTCCTGGCACAAAGTAACAATGCGGACGCCATCGAAGCTCGGGATTGACCGTCTAGGCATGCTTGAACTATAGACAACAGGAGCCGTGTACCTTCTTCCTTGTGGAATGACTGGAACTGATCGGCTGTCGGACCCCTCCGTCTAATAGGCGCTGCTCATGCATGGTTGCTTACATCTTTGGGCGGGTTTAGTGAAATCTCTGAACTGTCAAAGGGACTGTCTCTATAATACAATATCTACAGTGAACGTCTATCTTCAGGAGTTCTGGGAACCGGGGTGATGCAAAATGTTTTTTGATGTTTGTACTTTCAGCATTACCTAGCTACTTTCGTACCAGAATATTTAATAGCCTTTTCAAAATAAATAATAGAGCTTTCATGTCAGCTAATTACAAATTAACAGTGGACTTTTAATAATAAGAAGCGAGGCGGTTGTTTATTGAATAATGAGAGAAATACAGTGGATGTGCTAAGGCCACACTTGCACTGATATACACAGAGCTTCAGTGAGCTTTTTCTCTAACGAGGACAGTAAACCAGTGTCTATTAACTGTTGTAATGATAAAAAGGAAAACAGAAATTTGATTTTAAAACTTTTTATTCTCAAATCACACTTTTACACCAAATGTTCGAAACTCCGAAATACGTTCACTTACGGGACAAATTTCCGCGCGCATGTAGATTATTAGCTGTTGTTTTATGGCTGAAGCTTCTCAAGAGCGTATTTGCATCTTATGGCTACTTAGAAAATATTATTGGATTTGACGTCCTGTATCCTTCTCTGACGTTATTATCAGGTCGTTATTCCTCATAATGTATCCAGAAGGCATGCACTACTGCGTCACAGTACTGTAGTAAGCCACAGCAGACTACATAACAGAACATTGCGATACACAACACTATTTTACCCTAAATTAGTGTGTTTGATCCGTAACATCTTATTTATTGGGACACTCACAGACGTTGTGGTGCGGTGTGTCGATTGTTCCGCATACACAGGCGTCTGGAGTGCGTTGATGTATTTTTATTACATAGGTGACATTTGCACGGCGTCTCAACAAGTACAGTAGTATATTGGCTTCTTCATCGGTGAGAAGTACAACATTCTGGATCTTTCTCCTATATTTTGAAGTAAGTGATAGGTCTTATTCCATGTTTTTGCTTTGTCCCAGATTTCTTGCCATTGTTTTTCAATGCATGCCTTCATTTCCTTCTTCGATGAGACTCATGTTCTTAGTATTTCCTCTTTTGGCGTTACTCGAACCAATACAGTATGTCTATCATATGGCTAGGTCTGCAACACCAAGGCAACACTGTCGCTAAGGAATACTACTCGCCAATGTAAACTCAGAGAAGCGGTATGCATGCGGAAAGTCTTTAGCCGAAGAATAATTATAACTAACCTAAATACAAAGAACGTGCTACAGATATAGGACAGACGTTGTGTGTAGCTCAGATAAATTCCTGATTTAGTAAAATGTGTAACGATGCTTATGTAAAGCACAAGTCGCTACGAGGTGTTGATTACACAGTACCACAATTGTCAAAAGTTCTCGCTTTTAGCCGATAGTATAGCGACAATTACTAGGGCAGTACCACAGCTCGAACGTCTAAAACAGAATTAAATGATCTTTAAATACGTAGATGTGTCTCCTTTACGTCACATCAAGATTATTTATGCGTAAAAATCTGAACTTGTGTACAAGAGAAATTTGAAGGCTAACCATCTAAAGACTATAGAAGCACAAGTCTCTTCTTTTTATTCTGAATATAGGTGTGAGTCGAAACGTATAAACTGTTTAAGTATTGTTAATAATCGTCATTCAGAGTGGACTGTTGTATAAAATTGACTGTAGAATACAATCCGTTATATTTGATGCAGTACCATCGACAGAGGCAACTGTAATGTCAAGCATGCAGTTTGTGTTGTGTTGTTTGGCTGTTATTGCTCATATTATACAGGGTGACTTCAAATTCCTTTTACACAGATACAGGTATTCTAGAGGGGACTCAGGGCACCAACATTCTTTAGCATACCCATCTCCGGAAAAGCGCCTTGTAGAAGATAAACAATTTTGAACGATGTAAGGCAATGCACATTGACAGAAGTAGGCATCTCTCGTCGTTCGATGTCTTGTGTAACGTCATGTCACGTGTTGTCAGAGAACAACACAATGAATGGAAGCACGTGTGCACCAGTTGCCAATGAGTGGACGAGAAAGACGGAGCATTACAGACAGTCAGAGTAAACGTTTTCCGATTATACCGACACGTTGCACATCTACGATCAATGTGGACGAAATTCTCGGTGAGCACAACGCTTGTATCACGAACGATTTTCGGGTCTTGCCCTTCATCACATGCCATGTTGGAACAACGGCTTCTGGAAATCGGCACCATCAGGGCTAATACAGCCGATTGCGGTTGTGGTCGGACACGCCGACTGTTGACGTGGAAGAGGAAGTCCTCCTGCCGGTCGACGGAACCTCTCGACGAGTACCCGCAGCACCACAGGTTCCGTTGATGTATCCCAGAGCAACGTCTGGCGAGTTCTCCATAAACATCAACTTTACCCATACCACACGCAGAGGGCGCAGGCATTGGCACCAGCTGATTTTGCTCCACGTGGCGATTACTGCGCATGGTTGCTATACCGCTGTCTCGACATTCCACACTTTCCCTCGGATCATTGGTTGGTTGGTAGGGTGGAGGGAGAGAGGGGACCAAACAACGAGGTCATCGATCTCATCGGATTACGGAATGATGGGGAGGAAGTCGGCCTTGCTCTTTCAAAGGAACCATCCCATTATTTGCCTGAAGCGATTTAGGGAAATCACGGAAAACCTAAATCAGGATGGCCGGACGCGGGATTGAACCGTCATCCTCTCGAATGCGAGTCAGTGTACTAGCCACTGCGCCCCCTCGCCCCGTCTTCGGATCGATCTTCTCACAGATGGCTCTAATTTCACAAACGAAGGTCTGCTCAACGGTCGGAACAGCCACATTTGGGATGAAGGAAACCCTCATGCGATACATTCCCACGGATTCCAACATCGTTTCAATTTTAATGTGTGGGCTGGTAGTATACATGGTCGTCTAACTGGCTCGTATATTCTACCGAGCCGCCTAGGGGGTAACAGCTACTTGTCCCTCCTGTAAGACGTACCGGTGAGCATCCAGAGGATGTACTACTGCATATCCTTCGGACGATGTGGTTCTAGCACGATTGCGTTCCGGCGAAGTTTTCACGTTGCGTCTATCTGCACCTTGACCAAACATTCTTGCCAGGTGGATAGGTGGCGGTGGACCCATTCATTGGCCATCACAATCACCCCATTTAACACCACTCAACTTTTCCACTGGGGTTACATCGAGAGTATTGTTTACAAGACTCCTGCGGGGTCACAGTACGATCTCCTTTCCCCTGCAATGGCTGCAGCGGAGGTCATTCAGGACACTCCAGGACTTTTGGGATATGTGTACGTGAACATTTTTCGTAGGTACACTTTGTGCAATGAAACTGGTGATCGCCACTTCGAGCATGGATATGTTGCTGTTTACCAGGTACGAGTTGGTTGATGCACGTGCAGCGTAACTTTTGACGTTTTTTGAAAGACGTTTATCCCCCAAACGGCCCAAATGGTTCAAATGGCTCTGAGCACTATGGGACTCAACTGCTGTGGTCATCAGTCCCCTAGAACTTAGAACCACTTAAACCTAACTAACCTAAGGACAGCACACACATTCATGCCCGAGGCAGGATTCGAACCTGCAACCGCAGCAGTCGCACGGTTCCGGACTGCGCGCCTAGAACCGCGAGACCACCGCGGCCGGCCCAAACGGCCCATTTCCGGCCATGGGTTTATCACCAAATATTGCTGCCCTGGTTCCTCTCTACGACATGTATAAATGCGTAATAGGAAATCTGAATCACCCCGTATATTAAAGGGTTAACTAGACCGAAAGCCAGTCTAGTCACTCAAATTTCAAACTTATGTGAAGTGTCTCATGAAAGTAAGTGATTAATTTAGGTTGGCATCGCTCACGGTGCCATTCGAAAAGAGTGAATTCTTTCTAAAAAATAATGGTCATTGCCCATAACCCAGTATTTGTTTGAACCACGTAAAATCGTTGGAACACTCTAAAATAAGTCTACAATCAGTTTATGTGAAATCGTAAGATTGTGATTGTATTTTTCGTAGCCTATTAGGCTCCACACCTGATGTTAATAAAAGTAGCTTCCTTAGTCTCTAGTGTTAAACGATCCTGCCTGGTCCAAAACAAATCCCGTTTCATGAGCCATGTACTCCATCTTTTCGAAAATGTAAGCGGAGTTACCAAAACCCTTTTACGGAATACACTTTCCAGCGGCTCTTGATTGTCATGCTGTAGCTATTCGGAATCGTTATGTCCTTTTTAGAAGGATTCTGAGAAGATGCATGCAACCGTAAAGAAATCGAATACAAGACGCTACTGCCACCTTTTGGGGTCACTGCAAGTAGGCATGATAACAGACAATAAAAAATTAAATCTGATAAGATCGTAACACGTCAGCATAGGCAATACGAAAGTGCAACAGAGATGCTCGGGAAACGTAAAATGAATGAATGTTTTCTTCACAAAACAAAACAAAAAATAACTTTTGACAAGTGGTTAATCAGATGTGTAGGTGATTACTAACAAGGGGACCGCGCCTACACATAAACACTGATTTCGCCCCAGTTTATGATACTTGCAGTGCTGGCCAGAAAGGAAAGCGACAATACTGGGAACTCAAGAGGACCGAGCTTTTAGAAAAAAGAACATTTTCGCCACGGGTCGATGTATGGGCCATTTATGTTAGCATAGTTTGCGGCACGGCGGAAGGAGTACAAAATGGTAATCCGTGGGCTGCGGGGTTGAGTGCGAATGTGGAAACAATTTTTCCTCATTTCCAATTTAAGTTTTTACGTTACTTTCGCTGCGAATAAATCAAAATGGGACTCAATATATTGTACTCATTAATATTTTCATAAAGGTCTGAAAAGGGGAGGTAAAGGCAAAATGTAAGAAAGGCATCCTTACTTCTTGAATATCTTTAAATTTATGACAGCTTCATACAAAAAATTCCCTCATTTAAGTTCCCACCCACGACGCTCTATACAGTGGTTTGCTGAGTATATATGTAGTTTCCTGAAATTGGACGATATAGGATGCTGATCGCTAAAGTACGTATGACGTCTGCTCAGCATGTACGAGGTCATCTCCGACGGTAACACAAAAGACGCGGTTGGAGGAATGAATGGCGCACACCTTTATTTAGTGACGAGAGAAGGTTCAGTTTCAGATTCGGTGATGGTCGTTTGAGAATGCAACTTTGGCTGTAGAGTAGGGACTAACTCGAATCTATCGGGCAGCGACGCACAGGTTCTCCGCCGACGATCATCGACTGGTGGCTGCTAATGTTTTATTACGCCATAACATTACCTTGTCCATTCTCTTGCCATTACTGTAATGCCTGAAGGACATTGCCAGTCTGCCTACAAAACGACTGGTGCCATTCAAAGCGCTACCTTTGATGATCGCTAGAGCTCCTTCTTCAGAGCTGCACCTGAGTGTTTACGTGTTGGGAGTGACGGAACCACGTGCAACACTCCTGAACAACTGCGACACTAAGAGGAAGAAGGTGGGACAGAATCTGTCAATGATATGGAATCCGACATTTATGCCTACATTTACACATGCAGGGTAAGTCAACTAAATCTTGCACCTCATTTATTAAGTTAACTGCTCAATATTTTTTTTGTCATCAAACTTATGAATGGTTTGGTGCGCCCCCCCCACGAACGTCTCTCCTGTGCCAACCTTTCGTCCAAGAGTAGCTCTTCCAACCTACTCCTCAATTATTGGCTGGATGTATTCCAATCTCTGTCTTCCTCTGCAGTACCATGGAAGTTATTCCCAGATGTCTTAACAAATGTCCTATCATCCTACCCCTTTCTTTTTGTCAGTGTTTCCCGTACATTCCTTTCCTCGCCGTTTCTTCAGAGATCATCCTCTTCCTTATCTTATCAGTTCACCTAATTTTACAGCATTCTTCTGCTGCATCACATCTCAAATGCTTTGATTCTCTTTTGTTCCAATATTGCCACTGTTGATGTTTCACTACAACATAATTCTTATTAATTTCTTCCTCAAATTAAGACCCATGTTTGATAGTAGTAGACTTCTTTTGGTTACGAATGCTCTTTTTGCCAGTGCTAGTCTGATTTTTATGTCTTCCTCGCTCCGTCCATCATGGAATATTTTGCTGCCTAACTAGAACAATTCCTTAATTTCGTCTACTTCGTCATCCTGAGTTCTGATATTCAGTTTCTTCCTGTACTCATTTCTGTAACTTGTCACTATTTTCGTCTTTCTTCGATTTACTCTCAATCCACATTCTGTACTTATTAGACAGTTCATTCCATTCAGCAGAACCTGTAATTCTTCTTCACTTTCAATGAGGAGAGCAATGTCATCAGCTAATCCTATCATTGGTGTCCTTTCACCTTGAATTTTAATTAGGATCTTGAACTTTTATTATATTTCCGTCTTTGCTTCTTCGATGTATTGAATGATAGGGGCGAAAGATTGAAGCCCTGCCTACTCACTTTTTCAATCCGAGCACTTTGTTCTTGATCTTCCACCCTTATTGTTCCATCTTGGTTCTTGTACATATTGTGTATTACCCATCTTCCAGTATATGCTACTCCTATTTTTATCAGACTTTCGATCATCTTGCACCATTTTACTTTGATAACGTTTTCCCCAGGTCGACGAATTCTATGAAGATGTCTTGATTTTCTGTAGCCTTGCCGGCCGGAGTGGCGGAGCGGTTCTAGGCGCTACAGTCCGGCACCGCGCGACCGCTACGGTCGCAGGTTCGAATCCTGCCTCGGGCATGGATGTGTGTGATGTCCTTAGGTTAGTTAGCTTTAAGTAGTTCTAAGTTCTAGGGGACTGATGACCTCAGAAGTTAACTCCCATAGTGCTCAGAGCCATTTGAAATTTTTTTGTAGCCTTGCTTTCGTTATCAACCACAACGTCAGAACTGCCTCTCTGGCTGCTTTACCTTTCCTAAAGCCAAACTGATCGTCACCTAAGAGATCTTCAGTTTTCTTTTCCATTCTTCTGTATATTATTCTTGTCAGCAATTGGGAAGCATGAGCTGTTAAGCAGACTGTGCGCTAATTCTCTCACGTGTTGGTTCGAGATATCGTAACGAAATTTTCGATAAATGATAGTAGGTAGAAGGACACGTAACATTCGCTTCTTAACTTCTTATAAGTGTAAATGAAAATTATAGATAACTAACAAAAAATACTAACAAGTTCTGATTTTTAAGCTCGTGCTTCGGACAGTAAAGCTACTTGAAGTACAATGAATTTCTGATTGCATGCAGAAGAAGTGTCATATTACTGTAAAATTCAAATGTCGAGGTAATTGTCGAAAAAAGTCATAAGTCATGTTAGTTTAAATTTCGTCTTTGTAGTTGTAACGTTGTTACTTCCTCATTCTTGTTTGGGTGTTAGAAGTTCGGAATATATCAATAAAGCCACCAAAGGATTTATCCATACAAATAACAGGCAAACGAGCATTTCCTGATGAATTTGTACCCACTGATACTTGTATAAGCGTCCTTCTCATCATTAATTCCATCAGAGTTTTACGCGGTGTGCGCTCAAAGATTTTTCCAACCTGTGTTGCACGTGTCTATGCGTGTATCACTCATTAAAACCAGAGCTGGCACAGTGACGATGTCAAACGACATATTATCGATGACACGGTCAATTTAACACAGTGAGTGTAATCTACAAAATCAGCGCTTCAGCAACTAAAAAAACTGATAAAACACCGTTTATTTATCAAGTACACGGTAAGGTAAAGCTCTCTAATTCCGTCACACCGTCATTTTAGGTACACCAGCATGTCACGGTGTTACGCTTCGTGAATTAAACTTTCTGAAGCCTCCTGCTTTCCAGTCCTGCACTACAGAAAGATTAATTCAAGGAGCCTAACACCGTTTTTGGCTACCGTTCCCAATATAACGATATTACGTGCTTCACGGAATTAGGTTTCTCTACCCTCCCGGTGTTATACTCAAAACAACAGTGAACTCAAGCGTTTTTCTTGGCCCTCTGTCGGAAAGTAATGTACGCAAAGGAAAAAGGTAATTAAGAGAGGTCAGCAAGAACTCGAATCAAGTAAAAGACGAACTTTCACTGGAAAGAGAATTAGATTAAAAGTTAGCGGGTTTTCAACTTTTCCTCCTGTTGAATTCTTCTTTGAACTCCACTTCTGAAAACATTTCATAGCCAGTTACAGAAGGAGAAAGCGATGACATCTTAAGTTTGTGCAAACTTCAGAAACAAGGGCGAAATTCTTCCGACTTACGATTTCAATTTCTTTTGATAATTTCACTTGGAATTTAAAACTGAGGAGCAGTCAATTTTTAATTCGCATTTTGCGATTCAGATTCATATCTTTCCAGATATCAAAATGATTCACCGTAATGAAGACGTTTATAAGCACTATTCTGAAGCGGTATTCTGCAGTTCTCCAGATAACAGTTATTGCATTATTGGCGTAAAGAGGCGCACTAAAACATTGCAGAACTTATGCATATGGAAATGACATAATGCCTGGAATCCGAAAAGCATTTTAATGTAGCTCTTGCTGGGCTGCCTCATCCGTTTCCATATAATCTGCAAATTTAGGTTTATTAAAATAATTAATGAAGAAATGAAATAGATATTAACTGCCAATGGAATAAAAATGCACATGTTAATATTCGCGATTTCGTCCGTGTTAAACGAATAAAACTTATAATGGGAATCGCTGATTAATTTATGACACATTCACGTCAGAAAGAAACCTTTTCAAAATACTAATGCGAAGTGGAAACTGAGTATGCAAATCCGTATTATGACTGCAGGATATCGAGCTAAAAGCAAAAATTAGTATATATTACTTTTCAGTGGCGCATGTCTACAAAATTTCATCTACACCTGTGACATACGTTTGCCAACCTCTCGTATTTGTAGAGAATTGGGAAGTATTTCGAAGTCCGCGTGCCTTGATCATGTACTTTTGTGACTTCTGCATCGATATGCCATTGATAGATCCATACCCAGTGAGTTAAAAATAAAACGAAATATAGATAAGAATATACAGATATACAAAATCTGCAGTTATTTTCCAGACCACTGCAGATTCTTCTTAATAAAGTAAAGAGAAACGCATAACGAAAATGTAAATTGCGTTTATTCACTTGCATACAGACATATCCTCAAAATCGTCAACTGATTATTACTAGCAAATCATAAGAAGCACATCAATAGACTTACAGTTGTTTATAGACTTCAGTTGACATTCTTTTTTGTGTTCGTGCACGTCACGACAATCGTGAGTCGTAAGCGTAAATTCTTAGTCCAACGTACCCTTCCTGAAGTGATAGCCTCCATTTGTTTATTTAATAATCAGTCGACAAAAAAGTTTAAAAATATGTCTAACACCCATAATTTTTATCCCCTACATATTATTATTGTGGAATTGTTGTTATATACGTACAGAAGCATGTCACAATAAATATACAACACGGGCACCAAGTGTTGGTGCAGTGCAGAAGATGCAGAAGTTTTTGATCGATTAAATGAAGCCCACTACTGTCCACATGTCGAGGTAGTGAAACCAGCTTCAGTTTGTTTCATTTCTCTCTTCGGTTTCCACATATCACGCGTTATTACTTGCAAATATTGAATGATCGTACACGAGTGGTGTGAGTAAATTGTGTAACAGACGAGAGCGGTTGTTAAAGGGCAACGCAAAACGAATCCAGTGCTACTGTGTAGCACAGTCAGCACTATGTGATGCGAGTTCACACTGCTTTTTTATGGAACTAAAATTAAGGATCCGCGCCAGACACTGTGACGAAGGAGAATGTTTTGAAATACGTGTTAGATATTACGTACGTTTAACGATTTGATACCACTGCAGGTACACCTATCTACAGCATGACTAAAGAAAGTTTAGTTCTTTCCCGGAACGAGAGAACTTGAGTGCTAAAACCACCTTGTCCATGCTGTTGACAGCCCGCTCTTATGTTCATGAGAGCTAGTCCACATGTGTGGATGTGATTGCTTGTCAAAGTCTTAATTGAAAACAGCTCCTTAGAATTTGAAATATGTGACACACATCAACATGTCTTTCCATCAAAACTTGCCATTTTAAGCTTCGTCATAACTTTGTAACAACTTTCGCAGAGCCAAACCCTGATGATTATTACTACCGTTTGTATGTTCTCACGAACTTCCCTAATATCACTGTCAAGTAAAGTAACGTGACACATGACGTCATGTTGTATGATATGACATGTGGCATCTCTCCGTCGAACGTGGCATTTGTCATGTCGTGCAATATGACACTACGTGTCATTCAAGTTTAGGACGCACGCATCCCCACTCTGGGATACTTCCTAGCATAGAAGCACTGCCTCTCTCTGATATTTCCTATTATAGATGCTTCCCATTCTGGAGAACCACTTAAATAGGTTTTTTCTGTTCGTTCTTACACCCCTCAGCACATATTTAATAGGGGGTGGGTTCGTGGAAGAAATGGTCCCCTGGTGGAAAAAATCGTCCTGCCCCCACGTAGAAATAAATTATTGAAGCCTCTTCCCATACTCCCAGGATGAAGGTGTGCCAACATCTTGTAGCTACGAGTGCTCGATGCTCTGTACGCTGGGGAAGTAGGGTTAACTCGTAAAAAAGTTCGAATATGTAAAGATGTTTTCATTTACATCTACATGATTACCCCGCAGTTCACAGTTAAGCACCTGACAGAGGATACATCGAACCACCTTTAAGCTACTTATGTACCGTTGTTTCCTCGATCAGAGCGTGAGAAAAACGAACACTTGTATCTTCCCGTGCGAGTTCCGATTTCTCTTATTTTGTTATTATGATCGTTTCTTCCTATGAAGGTAGGTGCCAACAATATTTTCACACTCTGAGGAGAACGTTGGTGATTGATATTTCATGAGAAGGTCCCGTCAGATCTAAAAACGCCTTTGTTTCAATGACTGCCACCCCAATTCATGTATCATATCCATTGCACTTTCTCTCCTATTTCGCGCTAATGCAAAACGAGCAGCCCTCCTTTGAACTTTTTCGATGTCCTACGTCAGTCCTATCTGATGCGGATCCCACGCTGTACAGTAAGACGCCAGAACTGGGAGGACAAGCATAGTGTAAGGGGTCTCTTTAGTAGACCTGTTACATTTCCTAGGTGTTCTGCCAATAAATCGCTGTCTTTTGTTTGTTTTCCCCACAACATTATCTATGTGATCATTTTAATTTAAGAAAATCGTAATCCCTAAGTATTTAGCGTTTAGATTTGTGTTCTTTCTCGTGTAACTGAAATTTGGAAGATTATTGTTAGTGCTCATGTGGATGACTTAAAACTTCTCATTATTTAGAGTCAGTTGCCCCTTTTTGCATCAACAGATATCTTGTCACAGCTATTTTGCAATTCGTTTTGATTATCTGATGACGTTACATGATCGTAAACGACAGCACCACCTGCAAACAATCTAAGATGACTACTCAGATTTATCCTAAGTTGTTTACGTAGATCAAGAACAACAGAGGGCTTGTGACACTTCCACGTTGAACGCCAGATATTACTTCTGTTTAACTCGATGACTTTCCCTCAACTGTTATGAACTGTGATCTTTACCACAGGAAGTCGCGATCACAGTCACGTAACTGAGAAGACACTCTATAGGCACGCAATTTAATTAGAAATCGCTTATGAGGAACGGTGTCACAAGCCTTCTAGAAATCTAAGAATTTGGAATCAATTGGACATACTCTTTCGATAGTACTCATTCCATCGTGAGAGGAAAGAACTAGTTGTGTTTCACGAGGACGTGTTGACTGTTTGTCAATAAATCGTTTGCCACGATGTGATTCATAATCGCAATATATGCTGCAAAATCCTGCTGCAAATCGACGTTAGTGATATTGGTCTGTAATACAGCAGATTGCTCCTACTTCCTTTCTTGGGTATCGACGCAACTTTCCAGTGTCCGGCTGCGCTTCTATCTACGAGCGAGCGATTGTATATGATAGCTAAGTGTGGAGCTATTGTCTCGGTATACTCTGAACTAGACTGGTGTACGATGTGGACGGGAAGCTTTGCCTTTCTTAAGTGTTTCAAGCTGATTCGGTACAGGAGGGATAAATGCATTTAAGGTACGCTTGTTGGCAGTTGTTCTTGGTTCGAGTTTTGGAATATTTACTTCGTCTTCTTTTACGAAGAAATTTCGGATAACCGTGTTTAGTAACTCTGCTTATGTGGCGCTGTCATCAATAACATCACCATTGGTATTGCATGATGCAGGTGTTGACTGCGTGTTGCCACTGGTATACTTTACATGCGTCCAGAATCTCTTTTGGTTTTCTGTCAGATTTTGTGACAGAGTTTCGCTGTGGAAACTATTAAAAGCATTTCGCATTGAAATCAGCGCTAAATTTCGATCTTCTGTAAAACTTGGCCAATATTTTGGATTTTGCGATCTTTTAAATTTGGCATGCTTTTTTCCTTGTTTAGCAATAGTTTTATGACCTCTTTTGTGTACCATGGGGGATCCGTATATATTTCTCAATTGGCGTCGACACCATTTCTTTGAATTTAAACCACATCTGGTCTACGCTTACGTAGTTAGATTGGAAGGAGTGGAGACTGTGTCTTAGGAAGCGAATTTTTATCTGCTTTTTTAAGTAGATATATTTTTCGTTAACTTTTGGTGGATTTGCATGTTATGGAGTTCACTCCGGCTACAACAACCTTGTCGTCACTAATCGCTGTATCTGTCATGGTGCTCTTTGTTTCGTCAAGATTATTTGTTGCTAACAGGTGAAGTATATTTTCACAACCATTTACACTTCGAATGTTCTCCTGAAATAGTTGTTCAAAATAATTTTCTGAGAAAGCACTCAGCACAATTTTGGACGACATTCTACTCCTACCACCGACTTTAAACATGTATTTTCGCCAACATATGTCAGATAAATCAAAAATCTAATTTCCTTCTTCCACCTTCTCTTTCTCTATTTTTTTCCTGTGATTGGAGCATTTTTCATTGTAATTCCCAACCTTTACTCTGCCATAATTTTTACATAAGACCGCCATAGCTTGGCAACGATGTAGGTTTTTGTTGATTCTGGCGACGACATACCCGGTATAGGTTTTTTATTGTCATTCGAATTACGTTGCTTATATCGTGGCAACGGATACGGCTTTGGCGAAATAACAGGACAACCAATAATTGCATGTATTTGTCTGCCTTCTTACAAAATTTGAACCGATTCGCAAAAGTTTAAAACGCAGAAGTGGTGTGTATAAAAAATCTCAGAAAAATGTGTGAAGCTAAAGTTTTGAAAGCGAATTTTCAATTTCATAGTAAGAATACGTTTTTATTTTGATTCACTTTAAACCCCTTCCGCTCATTTAATTCACGTACGAATGAATTTTCTGCGCTACGTATAGTTCAACTTGAAACCATCGTTTCTCGACAATTTTCATTTTGAGTCTATCCATTTATCTTCCAGCCTTCGTGCAAAACTCGAATAGATTCGTAAGAATTTAAAGTGTAAAACTGGAGTGCTTAAAACCATCCTAGAAAAACGTGTTTTTTGCTTATTTTTGCACGTAAAACCTGAACGGTGCACATACAAGTGATGCCGTTAGCAGAGCAAAAATTTCAGCCCAATCAAATTTTTTTGCAAACGGAACTTATCGATTTGCACAATTTTCCTGGGCGCCAGCTCCGGTTTCGTCGTTCAGATCTTGCTTAATATACTGTAAAATAACCACAGTAAGGTATACGCTCGAATTGCTATACAAATGGCCGCTGGTCGGGCTAAACTAGCTCGAATAAGAACCGAGCACCAAGACCCTCCAAATCCTGATTTAGCACTCTGACTCTTCAGACATGTTACAGGGCTTCAGCGTTTCAGTGCTTACAGTCTATTGCAATTCTGTACAGGTACCTGTGCCTGTTTCAGAGCAGCTGAATGGGATATAGCCGTTTTCCAGCCATACCTATGCAGCTTGCCTTTCTGCCTCAATTACAGGAATAATACTTTGATTGCTCCACTGTAGACACATCTGCGGCAACTAAAAGGTACTTTGAGGTTATGTTCAAACCGAGTGCCGCCTTAGCGCAGGGGTTCCCAAAATTTTCCTTTGATGGAACGCTTTGAGAATCCCGATACTTCGATGGACAGCTTGCTTATTTTGAAAGTTAATAAATTTAATAATATTTCAAAAATCAAAAAGAAATTTTATTCAGTCATTACTTCAATTTTAAATCGTAACTAATAGCGCAGAAATAATAATAAAATTAAAAAAAGAAAAAATATATTTATTTGAAATGTATTTAGTAATTTTATTTTTTTCCTTAACTCAGAACAACAAAATGGAATAAAGTTTTCAATGGCCTCGGTGATTGTGAGACCTTAAATTTCAGATCATCTTGATATTATGTACTATAACAGAAAACAGTGCTCCTAATCTTTCTCTTCGTTGCACATAATAATAAAATCCTGCTTCACATAAATACTATTGATTGGCAACCGTTCCAGCAATTACGAAAAAAATGGCTCTGAGCACTATGGGACTTAACATCTGAGGTCATACGTCCCCTAGAACTTAATACTACTTAAACTAAATAACGTAAGGACATCACACACATCCACGCCCGAGGCAGGATTCGAACCTGAAGCACCTAGAACCGCGCGGCCACAAAGGTCGGCAGCAATGGCGACTTCCGACTTCTACCGACCATTATCAGTAAGCGGAAGGGACAAAGTTAATGGCGGCAGCACACTATAAGCTATTTTCACAAAGAATACAAATTGGAATAAATGCATAATGTTATTGGTAATCACGGGCAGACGACGTTTTGTGGCGTCAACAGCGGTTGATTATCCACTAAATTAGTACTGCAAAAAATGTCGGAAAATGCGCAGTGTTATTAATGGTTTTCCACAGAGCACTAATATCTTCCCGCGGAAGACTAGCGATCCGCGGAACACGGTCTGGGAAACCCTGCGCTAGCGAGGCCGCGACGGCGATGAATCACTGTCGGCGTGCCTTCCAGGCTGTGGCGACAGACGCTGACTGCACTCGCGACTGGCATGAGCAGGTAATATTCACAGAAACCTACCCGAGGGCTATAAGGCGGAAACGTGAGAAGCTCCCTGTAGAGAAGCCGTTCTAGCACTAGACGGAGTCCGCTTCGGAGGGGTCGCGCGAGCCAGCAAGTAAGCGTTCAGCGAATTTGTTTCGTGTGAAGCGGCCACACCGTCGTAAGCATGTTTAGGTTTGGCCCTTGCGAGCATAATCTATCAGCGCCACACCATTCCAGGCCCAGGAACCACTCAGCCTCGCCATACACGATGGTGGTTTGGCCATCGCCTTCTCCGCTGGTGGTTAATCCACAAGTGTCAACTGCTTGCTTTAATGAAACTTCCTGTCAGATTAAAACTGTGTGCCGGACCGAGACTCGAACTCGGGACCTTTACCTTTCGCAAACAATTGAAGCTGTCAGGGCGGGTCGTGAGTCGTGCTTGGGTAGCTCCGATGGTAGAGCACTTACCCGCGAAAGGCAAAGGTCCCGAGTTCGAGTCTCGGTCCGGCACACAGTTTTAATCTGCTAGGAAGTTTCATATCAGCGCACACTCCGCTGCAGAGAGAAAATCTCATTTTACTTGCTTTAATGCTTTGCCTCGGAGTCCCAGTGGTGTACCCAGCATTTGTCCACGGTGATTAGGCAGCTAAACGAGTCATCTGCATTGGCCTGATATACGTGAAACATTACCGCCACCGTCTCGGTTAGGTGGGCTTTTTGAATGTGCGTGAGCTGACGTGAAATCCAGCGGGCGGCGACCTTTTGTCATATTAAAAATGGGGTGCAAGATGTTGGAAACTGATCCGTGACTGATTTTCACTTTTTTCGCTATCGCCTCACGGGTTGTTATACGTCGGATATCGTGCACAAGGGGCTCCACTTCTCTTGAGCCCCTCGATTCCTCACAGAGAGATGGTCTACAACTTAACTCATTTTTATTCGTGTACTGGTTCACTGTTAGGGCCAACGGCTTGCCGCAGTGGTAACACCGGTTCCCGTCAGATTACCGAAGTTAAGTGCTACCGGGCTGGGGCCGCGTGGGATTAGCCGAGCGGTCAGAGGCGCTGCAGTCATGGACTGTGCGGCTGGTCCCGGCGGAGGTTCGAGTCCTCCCTCGGGCATGGGTGTGTGTGTTTGTCCTTAGGATAATTTAAGTTGTGTGTAAGCTTAGGGACTGATGACCTTAGCAGTTAAGTCCCATAAGATTTCACACACATTTGAACATTTCTACCGGGCTGGGCTAGCACTTGGATGGGTGACCGGTCTACCGAGCGCTGTTGGTAGGCGGGGTTACTCAGCCGTTGTGAGGAAAACTGAGGAGATACTTGATTGAGAAGTAGCTGCTCTGGTCTCGTAAACTGACGTACGGCCGGGAGAACTGTGAGCTGCCACATGCCCCTTCATATCCGCATCCAATGATCGTCGGCGTCTCCGGTGCTCATATTGAACAAATTGTATAAGTAGTGGTTAATAATAAAATCAATATTGTGTCTTTCTCCCTTGTTTGACCTTTTCTCCCCCTGTACCACTCATAATCCATTACGTATATAAACATTTGTTTATGCCTTTCTTGCATTCACAGCACCAGATTTGCTCCTTGTGGCCAAAATTGGAACTAGTTTTTTTTTTTTTTTCAGTGTAGATCGGTTCTCATTAAGAGGCATTAGAATATCTACCAAGTTTCTCTTCCATACGATAATTGCACCCCACATTGGACCTCTGTGAGTGGTTGCACTTTAATTATAACCACCCGGCACAGTGAAGCATTGTTCATCTTCAAATGCTGAAAATGAATTACGGGTACCGAACTCCATACTACATCTACATCTACATTTATACTCCGCAAGCCACCCAACGGTGTGTGGCGGAGGGCACTTTACGTGCCAATGTCATTACCTCCATTTTCTGTTCCAGTCGCGTATGGTTCGCGGGAAGAACGACTGTCGGAAAGCCTCCGTGCGCGCTCGAATCTCTCTAATTTTACATTCGTGATCTCCTCGGGAGCTAAAGTAGGGGGAAGCAATATGTTCGATACCTCATCCAGAAACGCACCCTCTCGAAACCTGGCGAGCAAGCTACACCGCGATGCAGAGCGCCTCTCTTGCAGAGTCTGACACTTGAGTTTGCTAAACATCTCCGTAACGCTATCACGGTTACCAAATAACCCTGTGACGAAACGCGCCGCTCTTCTTTGGATCTTCTCTATCTCCTCCGTCAACCCGATCTGGTACGAATCCCACACTGATGAGCAATATACAAGTATAGGTCGAATGAGTGTTTTGTATGCCACCTCCTTTGTTGATGGACTACATTTTCTAAGGACTCTCCCAATGAATCTCAACCTGGTACCCGCCTTACCAACAATTAATTTTATATGATCATTCCAATTCAAATCGTTCCGCACCCTGCACCAAGTGCCTATCCGCTGCAGATCTTCCTGCATTTCGCTACAATTTTGTAATGCTGCAACTTCTCTGTATACTACAGCATCATCCGCGAAAAGCCGCATGGAACTTCCGACACTATCTACTAGGTCATTTATATATGTTGTGAAAAGCAATGGTCCCATAACAGTCCCCTGTGGCACGCCAGAGGTTACTTTAACGTCTGTAGACGTCTCTCCATTGAGAACAACATGCTGTGTTCTGTTTGCTAAAAACTCTTCAATCCAGCCACGCAGCTGATCTGATATTCCGTAGGCTCTTACTTTGTATATCAGGCGACAGTGCGGAACTGTATCGAACGCCTACTTTGTTAATGGGCTGAGCCGTATTGGTTTGCCTTTTCTTGCTCCGTGGCACGGTATTGTGGCAAGACTGCAGACTTGTAACTCCAAATACGCAGAAACTTAATTACCTAACTTTATTTTTTCGAGGTGATAAAACTTTTAGACGATGCCTCTTACAGCCTGAGCGATTAGCTGTTGCAACAACGCTCCGTTGCGATGCCAGACAATCAGATTGATGAGGCTGTTTCCCCGACAGTCTCTGAGCGTTTTTCTGTTTCTAGTGATATGGAGTGCGTCACGTCCTTTCCTCGTAACAAGCTGACCGACTTGCACCACACAAAGGCGCAAGGAAGAGACCGCAATTACGCAGAATCACACTGAGTTGCGAAGGGCTCTTGAAGCTCCCTAATGAGGGCTTGTGCATCAGTATCAGGAGCTGTCGTTCCCTTGCTCTTGAATATGATTTTCAAGTAAAAGGTCACCGTGGCCATCTAGCTCACCGCGCGTGAGGGCTGTTATTCAAACGGACACTTATTTGCAATTGTGGCAAGGAAGTGTCATTAGGAGACGATCGCTACGCACCGAAGCGACATCTGCTCATCATCTAAATTCAACTTTGGGTTTTAGCCCTTTCGTAAAACGTAACTGCATCTTTATAACTAATTTGACATGAACTCTTGTTAGCATTAAAATGTCCCCTGCAAGAGTACTGTACATCAATTCAGCCTCTCGACAACTGTTTTTTATAAAGTGGCGAGTCTTCCATATACAACAGGCAATGTTAGCAGCTTTATTCAGGTAGTTCTTGTTCCATTATGTAGTAATATGTTGCATCATGACCACTGCAGGGCCGGCGGCTGTGGCCGAGCGGTTCTAGGCGCTTCAGTCCGGAACCGCGCTGCTGCTGCGGTCGCAGGTTCGTTTCCTCGGCCTCGGCCCTGGATGTGTCTGATGTCCTTATGTTAATTTAGGTTTAAGTAGTTCTAAGTTCTAGGGGACAGATGACCTCAGATGTTGAGTCCCATAGTGCTTAAAGCCATTTCGACCATTTGATCAGTACAGTATTCTGCAACTACGAAGATGCTACTGATAATGCAGGCACTAATTAAGCTCCCAGAGTGGAAACAGCTGAACGTTTTGGGTGACGTAGTTTAGGATTTCACAAGGACACTTTTCTAAACAAGTGGTGCATTTTAGTACATGGCAAGGTAGCTGTTCAATTGATTGTATCAACGATGTAGTCCGACATTCTGAAGAAAACTGTTAGCATGTATTTCTTGACAATTGTCGCAGCAAATTCGCTTGTGAGAAAAGACGTTGTTCAAACTACGAGATGTGTATGTTGATGTCCAGCAAGGGCCCTGAGCGCTCTAAATCCAACGTCATCATCGTCTTTGACTGGCCGAGCTCCTCCCGAAAGGCTTTGCCTACCAGAACTTTCTGTAGCGTCTTTTCTGATCTTGGGCGTTGTGGAAATGTGCCGACTATGTGTGAACTGCATTTCGTAGCCAATAGATTATTATTTAGGGAAATTTAACTAGAATTAATTGCGAACGCTACCGTCGTTGTCAGTCTGTCGTTCCGGATAGACTACTTATTCTCAATGGCGACTGTAAAGTTGTCGGAAAGGTGTTACGAGGTGTTTTTCTAAACAAAATTGGGAGTTTTTAATGAATCTGACCCTTATAAGGTTACAAAGACTGACCTTTTTGACATTGTTACCTCTAAACAAGAATTAACACATGCAAGTACAAATTTAAACATACAGGGTGATTCCGTGATGATCTTACAAACTTGCATGGATGATGGAGAAGGATAAATGTATCAATTGGAGGTAGGGGACCCTGGTCTGGAAACAGTGGATATCTTCTGCTGAAAGCTCTTTGCTCTCATACTTGAGAGGTGGTAGTATGAAAGAAAACAAGAAAAAATGTCCAGGAAACGTGGGTTATGAAGTGCATGGCTTAAGAGCTGTGAGCACTTCTTCAGCTATGAACATTTCTTCAGTGGAAGAGATATGTTTCATAGTAGCAATGTTATTTTCAATACTTGAAGCGTTACAGCGATACGGATAGCACCTTGCAAACAAGTCAGAGTTAAAAGCAAAGCACAGAATAAAAACAAGTCGAACAACTGGTTAACTGTTCTTCGCTCCTTTGATTACTGATTTAGCACTGATGAAATCACATCCGTTGTCTTTATATGTTCACACGAATATTTTTCAGTGATTTTTGAATCATGAAAAAACTACATAAGAGAATAAATTTCTGTAGAAGTCCAGATAAGTATAACTGTGGCTATTTCGATAAGTAACTAGCACAAAGTTGCTAATTTCTATTTATTGTTCTGTAAATAGTTCCGAAAGTATGTCGTCATTTGACAGACTTATAAAAGATTTTAAATGAGGTGTACCACTTGTCTTTAATTTTAAAAATGTTTGATGTCTGTTTAGCGCTAATATATTCTAAGATTATAGACATGTGGTTTACTCTACTTGAAAACAGTCGTCTAGACAATGGGATACTATTAAAACAAGTTACAAAATCGTAAAAAAATACCGGAAAAAATGCAACACCCTCAAGGATCGTGTCCAGTGGAACCAAGGTACAACACGGGATGTTGTGTTAGTGATTCAGTTATTACGGTCTTGGCGATCAGATGGCGTTCAGGAGGTCTGTCTATGCACCCGCTGTTTTGACTCTGAAGGCAGTAACTGTGCTGAGCTTCGAGGTGAATAGTGTTTTGAATAGTCGTTTTAGGGTACAGCCATATCCTTCCGTCGCGTACGTAATTCTGTTGAACAGCTTCAGCCATTTGAAAGTCTCGGTGGACGTACGGGAAGCTGGATGAACCTATCAGCTGATTGCTGCACATGCTGTACAGTTGTATCGGTAGTTTTCAATAATAGTCAGTGGAAGATCCTCACAACTGTAGAGCAGACTCTGGACGTTCGCTTAGAACAGACGAACGTCAAGATGGAGATCGACGCAACGGTGGCCGACCGCGTATGATCCAGGGACGAAGTCCGGACACATGTTGCACCAGCTGTGTCTCCAGCGACCACTAGGTACCGTTCTCTTACAGCAGGATTGCGATCACGAGTGCCTCTGCCCACGCTACCACTGACACCACAACACCGCCAAGCATGACTACTGTGGTGTCACGAAAGCGTTGATTGGAATCTGGAGTAGTACTCTGTTCAGTGATGAGAGTAGGTTCTCTCTGTATGTGAGAGATGGCAGTACACGTATATGGCGTGGAGCTGGTGGGATGCCTGTACCGGAATACATTCGCCACCGACACACACTTCCCATCCCAGACTTCACGGTGTGGGGGCAAATCAATTACAGCTCGTGGCCAGATTTGGCGTTTCTTTGGGGTAAAGTAACCAATGTCCGCTACATTGTACAGGCTGTTACCCCATTCTACTGCCAATTCATCGACAGGGAGGTGATGTGGGTTTACAGCAGGACAGTGCACGTACACATACGGCTACGACGTACCATGCTTCTCGTGGCGTACAATCACTGCCTTGGCCTGCTAATACTCGTTCTTCAGAGCCTGCAAGAACGACTGGAGGAATGCAACAAAAGGCGCAACACGCTTGAGACAGTCTGTAAGAGAATGTCACTCGGCACGTGCGTTGCCGGCGGAGATAGATTCACTGTGTATCGATTGGAGTGTTTGGGCACCCTTTACTGTGACATGATTTGGTATGAAGTTGTTGTCATATAATGCTACAACGATGAACTACCTGTCGTATCACATGTGAATAAAATGACCTTGTCCTTAAGAGCGTTGAATGTCTTTTCGGTAGTATAAATAAATCTAGCAACTTTTCATTGGTCACTGTTCAAAATGTCTTTTAGAAAAGAAGTGGAGCGTAGCTTGAAGAAGATAAGTATGTCTATGTTTAATTCAGAAAACACAAATGTTCCTTCTACATCTATCACATATTCTGGCTGTATACATTCATGATACGTAAAATGAGAACTAATATTCAGTTCCGTTTTCGAGACACACCGATCGACTGGCGGTTCTGTGTGTTGGATATTTACAACTTTTTCGCCTGCGTGAGGCACGCTACCTATGAGGGGCGTAAGCAACACTTTTTTTTTCTGAAGGGGCAGGTTGGCTTTATTGAGGATTCCCATACAGCATAGTATTCCTTACCCCTTTGGCTACAAAATCCTATTTATCAATTAATCCCTGTTCAGTGCGACAGCCTTATGCTGTCTTACTGGGGGCGGGGGGGGGGGGGCTGTATGCCCGCATGCCACCATTCGGCGCCGGAGCCAACGTCTTGCTCCATCAATAACTTCTGCATCATCCACGAACTGCTTCTCGCGGAGTTCATCCTTCATTGGGACAAACAGATGGAAGTTGGAAGGTGCGCGATCCGTACTGTAACGTGGATCAGAGAGAGCGGTGCAATGAGGTTTTGTGAGGTCCTCTCGGTTGTTCAACGACTCAACGCCCTTCTATTCTGGCTAGACATTTTGCAAGCACCTATTAATATCCGCGACAATCTCATTTTCCGCTAAACGAAATTCAGTGATGACTCTCTGCTTCGATTACAGACGTAAATTTGAAGGCTATGCTCAGCGCAGCCACCTATCGGAATTTCATGAAACTATGGGGGAGGGGGGGGGGTCACTACAAATTCCGCATTTTTCAACCGAAACTGGCCGAGAAAATATGTATGGCTTTACTAATTGAACGCCACCCGTACGAGGCCGTACAGTGCAGTTACTCATAGCGTTATTATCATCTTTACCCTCGTTGAGACATGAGTAAACTAAAACTCATTCGGTATTAAACTTGGTTCTCAATTTCAGTTTTCCCTACTTTTTCGTTTCTGACATTTCAACATTTCATTCGTTTTACTGTTTGACGCCGAGCCCATTCGTGAAAATGAGCCGCGCGGAGTGGCCGCGCCTTTAGAGGCGCCATGCCACGGACTTCACTACGGAAAAACCGAATAACAGAGCGCCGTTCTTCGCCTGGTGCAAGTCGCAAGTGGGGCGGCCATCTTTATACAGATACTGCGACGGTATGTGTGCATCTGCACTGTGCTGCCACCTACAGGCCTTTCTGCACGCTGTTTGTAGCGCGCTTACCAACTTAAAGGATAACGGCGCGAAGTTTCGATAGTCCTACTTACAGGAACAGAGGGTTATCCAACCTTCAAAAGACGAATATTTGAGTGTGTGCGGTAGAATTTGGTAAGAAAGTAACACCATGTCCTGTGACATCAAGTCATTTTTGCAACTTCACATACACTCCTGGAAATTGAAATAAGAACACCGTGAATTCATTGTCCCAGGAAGGGGAAACTTTATTGACACATTCCTGGGGTCAGATACATCACATGATCACACTGACAGAACCACAGGCACATAGACACAGGCAACAGAGCATGCACAATGTCGGCACTAGTACAGTGTATATCCACCTTTCGCAGCAATGCAGGCTGCTATTCTCCCATGGAGACGATCGTAGAGATGCTGGATGTAGTCCTGTGGAACGGCTTGCCATGCCATTTCCACCTGGCGCCTCAGTTGGACCAGCGTTCGTGCTGGACGTGCAGACCGCGTGAGACGACGCTTCATCCAGTCCCAAACATGCTCAATGGGGGACAGATCCGGAGATCTTGCTGGCCAGGGTAGTTGACTTACACCTTCTAGAGCACGTTGGGTGGCACGGGATACATGCGGACGTGCATTGTCCTGTTGGAACAGCAAGTTCCCTTGCCGGTCTAGGAATGGTAGAACGATGGGTTCGATGACGGTTTGGATGTACCGTGCACTATTCAGTGTCCCCTCGACGATCACCAGTGGTGTACGGCCAGTGTAGGAGATCGCTCCCCACACCATGATGCCGGGTGTTGGCCCTGTGTGCCTCGGTCGTATGCAGTCCTGATTGTGGCGCTCACCTGCACGGCGCCAAACACGCATACGACCATCATTGGCACCAAGGCAGAAGCGACTCTCATCGCTGAAGACGACACGTCTCCATTCGTCCCTCCATTCACGCCTGTCGCGACACCACTGGAGGCGGGCTGCACAATGTTGGGGCGTGAGCGGAAGACGGCCTAACGGTGTGCGGGACCGTAGCCCAGCTTCATGGAGACGGTTGCGAATGGTCCTCACCGATACCCCAGGAGCAACAGTGTCCCGAATTTGCTGGGAAGTGGCGGTGCGGTCCCCTACGGCACTGCGTAGGATCCTACGGTCTTGGCGTGCATCCGTGCGTCGCTGCGGTCCGGTCCCAGGTCGACGGGCACGTGCACCTTCGGCCGACCACTGGCGACAACATCGATGTACTGTGGAGACCTCACGCCCCACGTGTTGAGCAATTCGGCGGTACGTCCACCCGGCCTCCCGCATGCCCACTATACGCCCTCGCTCAAAGTCCGTCAACTGCACATACGGTTCACGTCCACGCTGTCGCGGCATGCTACCAGTGTTAAAGACTGCGATGGAGCTCCGTATGCCACGGCAAACTGGCTGACACTGACGGCGGCGGTGCACAAATGCTGCGCAGCTAGCGCCATTCGACGGCCAACACCGCGGTTCCTGGTGTGTCCGCTGTGCCGTGCGTGTGATCATTGCTTGTACAGCCCTCTCGCAGTGTCCGGAGCAAGTATGGTGGGTCTGACACACCGGTGTCAATGTGTTCTTTTTTCCATTTCCAGGAGTGTAGTTAATTCAGTCGAAGTGGACACTTGAGTGAGGTCTGTTCTGTAAAGAAAACAATACTGTAGGAAAGACGAGGGGCGATGGAGCGATAGAGGAGTCTTTAACTACCATTAGACAATGACATAGTATTGGCCAAGGAGGCATCAGATTCTCCTGACACAAGTCCTGAATCTGACGCATTGCGTTTCGTTATTCATAAACCTAGTGAGAACTGAAGTAAAAGGACTCGGAGTAATGGAATTCACTCCTGCGGAACTTATTACGCAGTACCGGTACGCCACTGAAGGTTTATTTGCTTTTCACCGAAAATATCATTTAGAATTTATCACCTAATTCGACTGTTACAATATTTGGATAATATCGTAGAAGGAAAAAGGCTTATAGCGACAGCTGAGGGAGTGTTTCGTCCCTCGTCAGAAGTCGTCGTCGGGAATTCCCCCGGGCCCCTAATGGACTTAGCTGCGGTGGCGAACAGCGCCGGGAGGTGCCGAGCGCGCCCGAGGCGGGCCCTGAATTATGCACGCGCTACAAGTGAGCCGGCGCGCCTCAAGATTGCGTGAGAACAGAGTCGCCGCGTGGCGGCGGCGCCGGGAATTAGTGCTGCCTCGGGGAGGCCCTCCCGCTCCCGGCCTCACCCCCTGTTTAAAGATTCATCCGGCCCCGCCGATGCTGTTGTCACAGGCCCGTGGCGGATCCATTACTCCCGCCACAGCCCCCCAGCCGCTTCCGTCCGCTTTGTGAACCTGCTTTTGTTGCAGCTTAAGTCCGCCATGCGTTAGGTAAACAGCAGGTAAATAACTAAACTGTTACACATCAGGCAGGAAACGATGAAACCTTCAGCGAAACTCTATACGGACCAAAGGGGAAATACGGATATTCTTAATGGTAAGGTAAAAGTGGAAAGCTCCGGTGATATCTACATGTTAAAAAATACAGAGGTATAAGTTAATTAAGCATCATGTGTAAAGCATGTGTAGAAACCGTTAATAAAATATTACATTCTACACTCCTGCCCATTAAAATTACTACACCAAGAAGAAATGCATATGATAAACGGGTATTCATTGGAGAAATATATTATACTACAACTGACATGTGATTACATTTTCACGCAATTTGGGTGCATAGATCCTGAGAAATCAGTACCCAGAACAACCATCTCTGGCCGTAATAACGACCTTCATACCCCTGGGCATTGAGTCAGACCTTGGATGGCGTGTACAGGTACAGCTGCCCATGCAGCTTCAACCCGATACCACAGTTCATCAAGAGTAGTGACTGGCGTATTGTGACGAGCCAGTTGCTCGGCCACCATTGACCAGAAGTTTTCAGTTGGTGAGAGATCTGGAGAATGTGCTGGCCAGGGCAGCAGTTGAACATTTTCTGTATCCAGAAACGACCGTACAGGACCTGCAACATGCGGTCGTGCATTAACCTGCTGAAATGTAGGGTTTCACAGGGATCGAATGAGGGGTAGAGCCATGGGTCGTAACTCATCTGAAATCTAACGTCCACTGTTTAAAGTGCCGTCAATGCGAACAAGAAGTGACCGAGACGTGTAAGCAATGGCACCCCATACCATCGCGCTGGGTGACACACCAGTATGTCGATGACGAATACACGCTTCCAATGTGCGTTCACCGCGATGTCGCCAAACACGGATGTGACCATCATGATGCTGTAAACAGAACCTGCATTCACCCGAAAAGAATGACATTTTGCTATTCGTGCACCCAGGTTCGTCGTTGAGTACACCATCGCATGAGCTCCTGTCTGTGATGCAGCATCAAGGGTAACCGCAGCCGTGGTCTCCGAGCTGATAGTCTATGCTGCTGCAAACGTCGTCGAACTGTTCGTGCAGATGGTTGTTGTCTTGCAAACGTCCCCATCTGTTGACTCAGGGATCGAAACCTGGCTGCACGATCCATTACAGCCATGCGGATAAGATGCCTGTCATCTCGACTGCTAGTGATACGAGGCCGTTTGGATCCAGCACGGCGTTCCGTATTACCCTCCTGAACCCATATTCTGCTAACAGTCATTGGACTTCGACCAACGCGAGCAGCAATGTCGCGATACAATGAACCGCAATCGTGATAGGCTACAATCCGACCTTTATCAAAGTCGGAAACGTGATGGTAAGCATTTCTCCTCCTTATACGAGGCATCACAACAACGTTTCACCAGGCAACGCCGGTCAACTGCTGTTTGTGTATGAGAAATCGGTTGGAAACTTTACTAATGTCAGCACGTTGTAGGTGTCGCCACCGGCGCCAACTGTGTCTGAATGCTCTGAAAAGCTAATCATTTGTATATCAAAGTATCTTCTTCCTGTCGGTTAAATTTCGCGTCTGTAGCACGTCATCTTCGTGGTGTAGCAATTTCAATGGCCAGTAGTGTATATCAGAAACTTTATTACTTTAAGAACAAGCTGTGATTACAAGTGGTAGATTATGCACAGGTGATGTATGTTTCTTGAAAATATTGGTTGAAAGAAGCTGAGAAATTTATCTTGAGACACATTATACACTGATTACCAGAAGGTCTTTGATGCAGTCAAGAGACCCCTCCCATGTAATACGCTTAAACGAAAGTCTCCTCTTCATCTCGTGGATATCATAAGTAGCTTATACCATTGCACACAAATAATATTTTAAACAAAAAGATCTGTAGGAAAAGAAATTCGTATCAACCCAAGGTGGACGCCAAGGCTTTAGTAGGCTTATATCACTTACACATAATACGTGCTGAAACGTAATGCCTCCAAGTTTTGTATGTAAAAGCTCTTAAAGCTTTTCAAATAAAATAAACGATATTAACTGTTGTGTACATAGTTCCGCGTAGTCAGCGCGTACACAACTTTCACAATAGAGCGCGCCCCGCTAAGCACAACAGCGCAGGCGCAGCGCTCGTCTGTCTCCGCTCTACGAGATGGCGCTGCCATAGAGACGGACCAAATTCTGCTTCCGCCGATCCGCGTATTAATATGTAACGCAGCCAATGAGATTGCTGCTAACATAGAACCTTTTCCTCGCGGATCACACTCGCGCAGTGATACCTGAACGCTCGAGGTATTATAACGAGTGTACAGACCTCCGATTAGTCAGTCTGCCTTAGTCTGCATCAGTCTGCATTAGTCTGTAGTCAAGTTTCAGTCTGCGCCTAATAAGATTACCATATTCCTGTACATAGCCATGGAGAGAAATGTATAGACACTTTGTCAAGTATCAGAGATATGTGAGAATAAGATTAACGTACCAAGACCAAAGGAACTTCAGAATGTCAATTGTAAATAGCATCACCGTCAATCTGCTACTCTAAGCGTGCAAGTGGCATTTCTATCGTCACGCCACGATAAGACCACGAGACGTATTGCTGACACTCGCCTACTTCGTTAGAGCGACAACTTCATCACTGGCCTCCAAGAAGCCCTGATCTTACCCCCTGCGATTTTTTCTTATGGGGGTATGTTAAGGATATGGTGTTTCAGCCACCTCTCCCAGCCACCATTGATGATTTGAAACGAGAAATAACAGCAGCTATCCAAACTGTTACGCCTGATATGCTACAGAGAGTGTGGAACGAGTTGGAGTATCGGGTTGATATTGCTCGAGTGTCTGGTGGGGGCCATATTGAACATCTCTGAACTTGTTTTTGAGTGAAAAAAAACCTTTTTAAATACTCTTTGTAATGATGTATAACAGAAGGTTATATTATGTTTCTTTCATTAAATACACATTTTTAAAGTTGTGGTATTCTTTTTGAATCGCCCTGTATTGACGTGAGATTTTCGTTGCCCCCCTCACCTTTAAAAGAGATTTAGCGAGATTTTTCCGTATCCATCCCCTCCCTCCCCCCCTTTCCAACTCGCCTGATTGATGGACGTCCCCTATGGACAACGTTTCAGTCAACTTTACGATAACACGCTAAGGAGGTTCCATGACGTCACTGTGTACATGATGGAGCGCCATGGTGCTGAACGTTTCTAGCAGCATATTTTAAATTCACAAATGTGCGAAGCTGTGAACTTTCAAGGAGACTGCCTACACTTTGTTACTGTTTAGTTTCTATTTTACATTGAAGTAATATATTTAGTGCTTGTATAGCTCAAGGGCGTCGTGTCGGATATCGTTGTGTAAACTGAGCAGTATTTCCACGAGACAGCTGCTGGTCATCTTCAGGTGTTGCTAACACGTTGCTGTTGTGCCCCAACAATTTATGCGCAGGCTCACTGGAAAGCGCAGGCGGAAGCAGAGAGGCTATAACGTCAGTTCCGATGAATCTTAGAGGACGTCGACATCCTGAAATGTCTGCCGGAGGAACGGGCTACCATCCTCGCAAGCGCTGCGCGGGAAAAAGCGCGGCTACAAGCTGCAGAAACTGGCTGAACTTGACGATGGTAAATCTCTTCCTTTGCAATGCATGCGTTGGATCCTTATGGAGACGACGATACGCTGAATCCTCCAGAAAGTCCGTCAGCTTTCCAAAATGAGATGTTGCCGGCACAACAGTAGCGATTCCCTTGGTAGCAGGTAAATTACTAATTCTGTATCTTCTCTTGAAGAATGGAACGCTTTTCTTTCTTCAATGGTGACATTCTGCTGGGGTGTGGGCATCCTACCTATGGCCCTGTCAGTGTCACACCTTATTTCTTTATCAGACCCACAGTCTATACCATACAGTTTTCTATACGTTGTTCAGTATGCAACTAGATACTTAGAAAAAATATCTATTTTTTCTCCATTTTCTTATTGTTTTACAGTTAAGCAACACTTGCATCGCTGTTTAATTTGTAATTTGTTGGTCAGTAATTTACTGGTGTCAACTGCCAGTGGTATAGGACTACAACCAGCAACTTTTTCTAGCTGAGGTGACAGTTACTTTTCACAGTCCATGAAAGTTTTGTGGGTTTGTAACCACACTGTCAATATGTAAAACTTCCTACGTTTCCGTCACTATTGGAAGTGACCTTCTTCAGGGTTTTTTCGTTTACTAAAAACAAAACACCCTGAAGAAGGTCACTTGCAATAGTGACCGAAACGTCGGTAGTTTTAAATGTTGACAAATTTTGTTGACTCTGAGAATGGCCCCGGAAGCATACGCTTATAATTACTTTTCAGTTTGTCGTCGTAACCTGTCTCTAGACTTCTATCATCAGTACACTGCCATGTAATGTTTGTAAACGGCAACGATTTACTTGATGTTTTAAATTAGACTTCTCATATTCATAATATTCCTAATATTTATTTATCAAATTTATTTCTATCCCATTATTTTCCATATATATTAAATGAAATTTGGTTCTGTTATGTGAATTTCACATGTAGATACTGTCAGCTGGTACATACCGGGTAGTTGTAATTAAAGTGCAGCTACTCACAGAATTCCAGTGTCGACTGTACTTATCGTATGGCAGCGAAACTTGGTAGATATTCTAATGTGTTAATGCAAACCAGTTACTGCTAGGAAAAAATTGGTTCAAATTTTGGCTACAAGGAGCAAATCTGGCGCTGTACAGCATGTCATCGACATCTCCGCTGTTCGTATTGAACAAATTCTGTAAGCGGCAGTTAATAACAAAGTCAACATTACGACTTTTTCACTTGTTTGACTTTTTCTGCCCCCAGTTGCTAAAAATAATTACACATGGGTACATTTCTATACGTCTATCTTGCATTGACAGCGCTAGATTTGCGCCTGATGGCCAAAATTGGAACTAATTATTTTCCTGCCTAAATTGGTCCCGCATTAACGCATTAGAATGTGTACCAAGTTTCACTGCCACACCATAATTACGGCACACACTAGACCTCTACTAGAAGCTCCACTTTAATTATAATTACCCAGTTCTTGAGATTTGAGTAGAAATAAACAAAACAATATCCATGTGGTGGATGTTTTGTGCTTGTGTCTAAAAATACACTATAATTATCAGATAGGAACATTATTAATTTCAGTCTGATGTAAATGAAACGATGATAGGAAATGTACGCCTACTTTATAAAGACTTGGACAGAGAAAAACGTTCTGCTTGATGAACCCATCAATACCAGTTCTTAGATTGGAGGCTTCACAACAAAAATCCGGTCGACATATGTAGATGAACCTGTACGTGCAAAAAAATCCAGTAACATTAGTAATAGTTGCGTTATATATCTGTTATAATCATGTAAAACTTCGGAGTATCCAGTTTCCATTATTAGATCGTGAATCTTTACGCAAATGCACCTGTGAATGAAACTGTGGAAGTTGCGAAGACAACTTGCTTGCTCTCAAAGAGATCGCTAAAAGCTAAACACTTGTATTTCCAGAGTTTTAAAAATTGTCGTTTTTACATTTTAAATTTAATGGTGAACTATACTAGTAAACTTAGCTGTACGTATCAACTTGATGGTGACTCTTGTTGACGCTTTTATTAATTCTCTGGAAAATACTTAAAAAAACATTATATAAATTTTCCAAAACATGTGTATATGCCAAAAAATCATTCTATAAATTTTTCAGAACATGTGTATATGCCTCAGATATGCTAATAATCATATAGTTCTATGTAACGCAAGGAAGGATGACTAAATTTAAAGTGGGATTGAAACAAAAATCAGTTTACATTTTTTGTACGTCGCATTAATAAAATTATCGGCCACCGATTGCAGACACTCTCGCAAACCAACCACTGCTGATGTTATTATCAAAGCAGACTCATGTCAACCAAGATCACAAAATATTTATTTGACACCACAAACGGTCGTCAAGCCACAGTCTCTAAAACAATGAAATTTTCTTAAGTTTACGTTAGGTGGTTTCGACGTACTGAGTAGTCATTTTCAAATGTAATCACAAGCCTGGAAAACTACATTCCTAATTGCAACCACAATCCTTTCCAGTATTAGAAAAATACACTAAACCTAGTAAATTGAAACAAAACAGCATAAACGGGTCACTGTTTACTGGTTTTAACGTATTTTTCATAATATTTCAAATAAGTGTGGTCGCAATTATTAACGCAGTTTCCCAGGTTTGAGATTACATTTGAAAACGTAGATTCAGTGAGTCAAAACTAGTAATGTAACCTTTTAATAATTTTATTGTTTTAGTGACTGTGGCTTGACAACCGTTTGTGGTGTCAAATAAACATTTTAAATTTCATTCAGTCACACTCCTTGATGTCAGTTACGTCGAAATACGAGATCACAAAAGTAGACTTATGTAGGTCAGTGGTTTATACAATGTGATTGACTGATGATTTTGCAAACTTTCAGGGCTGATTGAGAAGGGTAAATGTATCAATCTGACGTAAGGGACCCTGGTCCGAAATCGACTGAGTCGAAAGTTATAAGTGATACTTGCTCTGATATCTGACAGTGGAATACATATAGCGCTACTGATTTTACTACGATTGTAGGGTAGGCAACCTAATGAGCACTTACATATAGAGTCTGGAACAATAACTAATTCAGTGCAAATGGCGTACTGTGTACGGACGTGAGAAGTCCTGGCGTACAGTGTTTGCGATATTGTAGCCTGCAGTGTGTATTTACCTTTTGAAGTACTAACGACTGTCGGCCCCAAACAGTTTGAGTTCTACAAGATGACGGAACCTGCAAACATGATTTTCGTATATGGGCAAGCAAATGGAAGCAGCAGAGAAGCGGAAAGGTTGTACAGGACCAAATATGCGCTTAATAGACATCCGGCCCACATCATGTTTCCAAGACCGAGGAGGACCTTGAACTACACGGACTTCTGACTTTGGAGATGCAGTGCTTGCTCGGGTGGATGAGGCGCCTGCAATCAGCACTCGATAAATTGCACGTGAAATGAATGTTTCGCACCGTGAATGAGTATTACCGTCCACAGAAAGTGCATGCTTTGACTCCTGTTGACTTCGGACCTCGTGTCGTATTTAGCGAAGATTTCTCGCAGCACCTTACAGTCTATCTTAGCTTTCCAGCATTTGTAGTTTTTACGGATGAAGCCTGTTTCACCAATTAGTAGCAAATGTCGGATTTCGGCGATGAGACTCTCCATGCTACAGTTGTGAAGAACTGTCGACGTAGATTATCAGTCAGTGTGTGGACAGGCGTAGTTAATGAGTACGTATTACCCCCGTTTCTCAATCCCCCCACCCGCCATTTAAATTTACCAGTGAACACGCTGTTTGTCAGAGATGCACTATCTAGGTTCTTCGAACATAACGCACTTTTTACACATCAACGGATGTGACGCCAACATGATGGAGCCCCATCTCACTTTGGACACCTCGATCAGACAGACCCTGAAGGGTGGGAGGGCAGAGGAGGTCCTGTTTCGTGGCCACCACCTTCGCCTGATGTCAACCAGCTTGATTTCTTCTTGTGTAGCCATGTTAAAAGTTTTGCATGCGAAACGTGTATAGAAACTGAAAAGGATCTCCTGGCAAGATTTCTCGCTGCCTGCGACACTGTTCAAAGAACGCAGCGATGTTAGAACTGGACGACGTAACTCTGTGCGAAGATGCCATTCCCGGACTCACGCTGGGGGACGCCATTTTGAACAACTGTTGTAAATGCAGGAGCTTGTGAAACTTGTGCAGGTAAATGGAATTCATTATTACTATACCACACACATAGGATTTTCGTTCTCTCTCACATCAAGTTACTAGTCTATCAACAGGGGAAATTTCTGCGGTTATTGGTGAGTATTCATCGGAAAATCTGTGCGTCATGATAAAGGTTCGGAAGTTGCAACCCTTAATTAAACCTCTGCTCGAGGCTAAGGTGGAATTCTGTCGTTCTAGGAGTGAGGTCCCTTACCTGAAATTGATGCATTTACCCATCTCTGTCATCCGTGAAAGTTTTTAATATATCATGGAATCACCTCGTAGAATTTTCAGATTTCTCCCTGATAGCGTGGAACGTGAAGAAACACAATTATGCATATAGTTGTAAGAAAAGGAGCGTAATGAAGATTTACAGCAAGATCAAAAATAGAGGAAAGAGGCAAGGAAAGAAACATATGACCCAATACAACTTTTTTTTGTACGACATGCTTCCAGACCAAAAATGTTTTGACATTGAATTATTAAAAAATAGATAAAAGTTCAGATTTAATGCTTCAAGTGTTCTACGTGATGTGTCCTCCCCCCTCCCCTACCCCACGTTCATACAACCATGTGAAACCGCCAGGAAAGTCCTGGCTTGGATGTCTACGTCGTCAGAGCGTTGACGCTTCATGATAATTTCTGCGGTATTTCATTTTGTGGTAGTCTCGTATTGATAACATGACATCTCGTGATTTCTTTATTTATATTTCATTTTATTTTTATTTTTTTAAGAAAATATATGGATCTAATGCTGTGTCGTGTACAACAGTATTGGAACGGTGCTAACTATTTGACCAAAGCGACACAGGAATAGGTGACATCGAGAAGGAAGGCCGTATACGCTTCCCGCAGGCAATAATGTCCAGACAGTCGAGGGGCAGTTTAACAGAAATCGCACAGTGACTATAACAGACATTGTTCAGCAGGTGCACATATCAATAACCAGTGCTCACTCCATCGCCCGAGATCGTCTACGGTATCGAAAATAACGCTCATGTTGGGTTTCGCCTTCACTGTCACCTACACACGAAGTTGCAAGGTTTATGACAAGAAAGAACAAGAGGCGTAGAAAATTAGGAAGACGGATTGTTCTCCAGGACGACAATGGAACATCTCTCCCGGTGCACAGAAACAAGCTTCACTTCAACGTTTCCGATGGGTGGTTTGGAAGCATCCATGATACAGTTCAATCTGGCACCGTGTGATTTCCTTCTTTTCGCCAAGCTGAAAGACCATCGGAGAGGGGGGGGGGGGAGGGGGAGATTTCCAACAGTGATGTCGATTCACACAATGATTCTCGAAAGGTTTTGTTACCAAGTAGTGGATTTCTGTCATCGAACAATCACTTGTTTACAGAGAATTAGTGACTATATTGAAAAACAGTCATGTATTGTGTCACTGTGACGTGTAGTGCAACATTCTGAAGTCCCTATATATGTTGTATGAGTAATCAACGTCAATCAAATGCAGACTGCGGTAACCTGTGCTCTTTCGCGTAATAAAAAGTAATTGAAGAAACCTATGCGAACTTAATCGACGAAAACAAAAAATACCGAGAAAATTGAACTCTACTTTCTCATTCTGTACAGCGTGTGTTTGGTAAGTTGCCAAAGTGGAAGTATTTTCCTCTTTAATGGAGCTTCATATGATTTTTCATCAGTGAAATATAACACAGCAGGATCAATCACCTTTCTGAATTACTATGCTACCACTTGTTAATATGTTTCGCAGTTCTAAATCAACCTTTGATGCCCTTGAGCTTCAACACGTTTTGATGTGGTTCATTCATCGGAATTTATACTTGTAATACAATTAACTGGTACTTCCTTACTTTTATTATAAAAGTATGCTGGTGGCAAACGAAGAGTTTGTGTGGTGGATCAATGTCGCTTGCCTTCTCCATCAGTATCACAACTATAAAGAAACCACCATGAGGAAAGGGATGTGTCCTCTGTATAAACACTGAAATTTCCGAAATTCAAAATGTTCACTCATGCTTTGATGAAATCGATTATACCAAGTGAGAATGTTTACGTTCTCTCCAAAACATAGATTTCCTTCAGAAAATTTCACTTTCTTATGACCAGGTCATAAGCCATTGTCATTCACACTACAGGAATTAGTCAATTTCGATGTGAAATCCGCAGATAAACTGCTCAAATAGAGTATTAAACCACCAGCATACTTTCATAAAAGTTATAACATGAGCTGACGGTGGTGATACATTACTACGATGCTGCCTGTCTCGACTCTAAGAACTTAACGATATATTTATTTCAGTGACTGATAATTTAAGGAAGTGGATAATGACGATTGCGATTAAGAACGTGTTAGCAGATACTCAGCAGTACCGTTTAATACCTCGATTATGACTCATGTTGGATACTTTTGACACTCTATTTTAGCAATGTTGCTCATGCCGCCATACAACATTGGTCGTTTCACACTTAAACACTAAACGAACAAAACGTGGCACGAATATTTATGTCAGAAGCAAATTAGCAATTACATTCGAGCAATGCCGGCACGCGTCATATAAACTAAACTCGACTCGACCGCAGACTCCAGACTCTCTGCACTCTCTGCCACGGTAAGAACCATAGAGTAAATATCTCTGGAGTGAGCACTCACATGCGCAGAACAGATTTTGTGTTGTCATCATACATTGCCGGCCTGGTCACGTGATCTCGGGACGTCGTGTGTTTGTTCGTATAGCGCCCTGTATATTTAGAATGTCACTACATCCCTAAAAAGTGCGCGTCATTTATGACGGCGGCCGAGTTTAGGTTCGTTCTGCGCATCTGACGTCACAAAACACAGTCAGCCAATGAACAGAAAACGACGTTGCCAGAGCTCGACTGCAGTGCAGAGCACGGACGAGTGCTTTCAGTTTTAGAAACTTTCAGTCATATATAAAGTGATTGAACAAAAGCAGTGTCTTGATAGCAGACTTTCTTTTATAAAACGTTTGGAAAAAGCATTCTTTATACCAATTGCTTCATATTCTATTAATTAATTGAACCAAACAAGCAATAAGCCTCCTAATTCAGGCGATAGCAAGGAAAGGTGTTTGTACCATTCTCACTAACCGCTTTTTCGCAATAAAGAACAGCGGTAATTGTTGATCTCCTATTGTACTTCGACGAAACGTGAGTAATTCATAGTCATACCAACAGTGTTTGTCGGTATTTTGCGTGACTTTTAAAGTCCTCCAGCAGGCAAATTGAATGGCGAGCTGCGTTAGCGTAACGGTTATAGTGTAGGGCTACTAAGTGAAAGTGCTTAATATTTTCTTTATTTAAAAGCAATATCGAAGTGTCTTACTTCATGAATTTTATTCGTTTGAATGTAATTTTTTGAAATTTCTAGTGGCAACTACAATTGACCATATGGAAAGTATACGCTATGGACTTTTTTACCTCTGCAAACTCTGCAATGATTTACAACATCTAATGCTGCACAATAACTGCGTTCAACTTCGAAACAAAATTAAGTCATTTATGGGGGGGAAGGTATCAATCAAGAAGATGTGTAAAAATAAAATTTTTGAGCCAAATAGTTTTTGTGAAATCGAATGATACGTGTGTCAAAGCAGTCGAAACACCATGTGTCTGTACAGGCTAACAGTGCAATGATGATAAAATCGCGCTCATCGCGGAATGCGGGGAGCATGTCTCTGTAGCAGCGAAAGGGTTAATGTGGCCTTGGTGGCTTTACTTCATAAAGTACGCGCTCCCTCCTAAACGTAAGTTTGCGAACTATACTATGGCGCTGCTTCTCTTGCGTCGTACAACTGGCAACGCAGCAATCTCCCGCGTCAGGGCGGCCATGCGCGAACCGCCAAGATAAAAGAATTGAACTATAGTACAGATGGATTCTTTTCGTACGTGTCGTGGATTATTTATCTATGTTTCGAAGACATTTTAACAGTATCCATTTGATACCGGGAATAAACCAGCTACGTAACTTTTAAGGGCAAGTGATATTACATTCAGCTTCTTTGCAATAGGTGTCATAGTTCAGATGCACTCGATTTTTGGTAGTTTTTGGTATGATACCGCACTTTATAGTATTACAGAGCCTGAAGTACATTTTTGCAGTGATAGTCCTGCAAAACGACTTGACAGTACGTTAGTACTTTCGCAAGTGTCCGAAAGACACCGAATTTACCACACATTAGCGATTATATCCCTGCTAATTCGTCCTTTTTTTCTTGTATTTCTGCGTATTTATTTTCTCGTTTTTGCGACCTAAAGCACAATTTTTCTTACTGGTGGCACTTTGAGGTATTTATTTAACGCATTTTAAGTACTTGCTCCCAGTTCATTAAATAAATAGTAGACGGAGTAATCTATATACATAATTGACAAGTCACTGATAAATGCATGGAGGATAGTATTTACTGAAACAACTAACCTTTCCCTTTCCTGTTCCACTAGGAAATTTACGAGAGGAAGCGATTGTTTGTAAGCTTTTGTACGAGCCGTAATATCTATTATATAGTCATAAAATCGTAGAAAAATAGGTCTACAGAATCAAGTCTTAATTATAATGCGTCTCGAAATTTTTAAACGTATACATTGTCTCTTACTAAAATGAAAACTATAGTTAGAGCTATATGGAATGTACCCATGAAAAGTTACTATCCCTCCTTTCACATATTTTTCTTTCCATCAGTAGCAACAACGTAATTCACCATCGCTATTACACTATCAACAAACGGTGAAACACAACAAAAACTCTTGGAATTATAAACTTCAAACGCTGCAGAAAGCACACAGGCACAGCGAAGTCCCGAGATCACGTGACAATCCTGGTTTAATGTTGACAACATGCGCGGAACGCAATGCTCACTCCAGAGATATTTACTCTATGGTAAGAACAACAATCACACACTACTGGGCACAGTCATCGTGCAGCGATTCTTGTGGAATTGCGTTGTCGGCTAAACCACAGGTAGCTGCGACATACACACTGCGATGAAGCAGATAAATTTACGATTGAATGTCGTAAAGAATGGCCAATATCTTGTCACCTGAAGGTATAAGATCCTCAAAATGTGTGGACATAGATGAAAGAGGAGAAACGAATCTACATCTACATTCATACACCGAAAGCCACCTGCGGTGTGTGGCGGAGGGTACCTTGAGTACCTCTATGGGCTCTTCCTTCTAGTCCAGTCTCGTATTGTTCGTGGAAAGAAAGATTGTCGGTATGCCTCTGTGTGGACTCTAATCTCTTTGATTTTATCCTCATAGTCTCTTCGCGAGATATACGTTGGAGGGAGCAATATACTGCTTGACTCCTCTGTGAACGTATGTTCTCGAAACTTCAAGAAAAGCCCGTACCAAGCTACTGAGCGTCTCTCTTGCAGAGTCTTCCACTGGAGTTTATCTATCACCTCCGTAACGCTTTCGCGATTACTAAATGATCCTGTAACGAAGCGCGCTGCTCTCCATTGGATCTTCTCTATCTCTTCTATCAATCCTATCTGGTACAGATCCCACACCGGCGAGCAATATTCAAGCGGTGGGCGAACAAGCGTACTGTAACCTACTTCCTTTGTTTTCGGACTGCATTTCCTTAGCATTCTTCCAATGAATCTCAGTCTGGCATCTGCTTTACCGACGATTAATTTTATATCGTCATTCCGTGTTAATCACTCCTAATGCCTACTCCCAGATAATTTATTGAATCAACTGCTTCCAGTTACTGACCTACTATATTGTAGCTAAAAGATAAAGGTCTTTCTTTCTACGTATTCGCAGCACATTACACTTGTCTACAATGAGATTCAGTTGGCATTCCCAGCTCCATGCGTCTATTAGTTGCAGATCCTCCTGCATTTCAGTACAATTTTCCGTTGTTACAACCTTTCGATATACTACAGCATCATCCGCAAAAAGCCTCAGTGAACTTCCGATGTTATCCATAAGGTCATTTACGTATATTCTGAATAGCAACGGTCCTACGACACTCCCCTGCGGCACACTTGAAATCACTCTTACTTCAGAAGACTTCTCTCCATTGAGAATGACATGCTGCGTTCTGTTATCTAGGAACTCTTCAATCCAATCATACAATTGGTCTGGCAGTCCATATGCTCTTTCTTTGTTCATTAAACGAGTATGGGAAACTGTATCGAACGCCTTGCTGAAGTCAAGAAACACGGCCTCTATCTGGGAACTCGTGTCTATGGCCCTCCGAGTCTCGTGGACGAATAGCGCGAGCTGGGTTTCACACGATCGTCTGTTTCGACACCCATGCTGATTCCTACAGAGTAGATTTCTAGTCAGTACATAGAACTTTACTTTCGAATTCATTGAACACCTCTCACATAGCCCTCCTCACACTACATTTCCCTTCGTGTAATTTTTGTATTTGTGCAAGGCTTTTGCTATGTTTATGTTTGCTGTGAAGTTCCCTTTGCTTCCGTAGCAGTTCTCTAACTCGGTTGTTGTACCACGATGGCTCTTTTTCATATCTTACGATCTTGCTTGTCACATACTCATGTAATGCATCCTGTACGATGGTTTTGAACTTTGTCCACTGATCCTCAACACTATCTGTATTTGAGATGAAACTTTTGTGTTGAGCCGTCAGGTACTTTTAAATCTGCTTTTTGTCACTTTCGCTGAACAGAAAAATTTTCCTACCTTTTTTAATATTTCTATTTACGGCTGAAATCACCGATACTGTAACCGCGATCGGTTCTGGGAACGATACTACAAATCTTTAGCTCAGATTCCACCCCTCGAGCGAGGCTTTCCGCCTTCACCAACTCCGCCAACTGCCTGTAAGAACTGAGAATGACCTCTGAACCCAGATGGCAGGAGTAATTGGTGCCGACATGAAATTATAACCTGTATGAAGTTAAGCAGTAATTTTACTGTGACCTTAAAACTGTGTGAAAGTCAAAATAAAATTTTTCTGTTGGAAATTGCACATCTTTGTACATACGTGAAATCAAAATCTGTTGTTGGGTGCCATACAAAGCCCGTTCATTGTACCATGCTTGGATCTTTCTTGGAGTTATGTCCACAAATTGTCTGAAATAGTATTGTTAGAGTCTGTTTGGTGCTCTAGGGGGGATAATTATTTACATTCTATATTGGGTGATGATTACTTTCGTTGTACATTGTTTCTCCAGTAAGACACTAGCTCTAACATGTTAATCTGTATTAAAAGGTGATTAAGTGAATGGCATTCTCATCATGAGTAACTCGATTGAAACCATTTATGAACTACTGCACTCGAGGTAGATTCAGTTCAAATGTTTTCCGTATATTAGCCCGGATTTCAGCAGCGTAATTAGTGTCCTGGCTCTAGACACTCTTTTAATTTATTCCAATGTTGTATTATTTTCTTGCCTTATTTTATTTTCTTGTTCTTTTTCCTGTCCAGTAAGGTATGTTGTGTCGATTAATAAGAAATTTTACCTTTCCACACTTTGATATTTTTGCCTCTTGTTAGTGTGTGGAGCCTCGAATGCACATCGCCGGCCGGAGTGGCCGAGCGGTTCTAGGCGCTACAGTCTGGAATCGAGCGACTGCTATGGTCGCAAGTTCGAATCCTGCCTCGGGCATGGATGTGTGTGATGTCCTTAGGTTAGTTAGGTTTAAGTAATTCTAAGTTCTAGGGGACTGATGACCTCAAAAGTTAAGTCCCATAGTGCTCAGAGCCATTTGAACCATTTGAAATGCACATCAAAAAAGCACTACTTACACGAACGATACGTTAAGGTATTTAAATAGCCTCCCTCGCCCTCTGTCCGTGTGCTATCACCACAGATTCATTCGACTGCTTCAACCTATAATGAGAATATTATAATTGGAACCATCGCGGCATTTGCCTGGAGCGATTTAGGGAAATCACGGAAAACCTAAATCAGGCTGGCCGGACGCGGGATTGAACCGTCGTCATCCCGAATGCGTGTCTAGCGTCTAACCACTGCGCCACCTCGCTCGGTCGAGACGCGGATAAAATTCGTTGTTCACTTCAATTGTTTGGCACTTTAATAACTCTCGTACATCAGACTGGCTAGAGTGTGTGCAGATACGTTTTCATTGGCTACGACGTTTATGCCTTGTAATTCACGTAAATGTTTTGTCGTGCCGCCCTCCACTGCGTCTCTTATGTTCGGAACCAACAGACAATTAGTGAAGATATGCGTTATGTGGCGAATTCCTGCCACAGTACGACTGTCGTTTATTAGATAGCGCTCCGAATTTTGTATGTTCGTATACTTCCACAGCCAGCATCAGTTCAAAAAAATCATTTTGGGCAACAGAGTGCGTCTTTATGAAACACTGAACAACAAAATGCCGACGTTTCAACCGACTTTGCAGTGGTCTTCTCCAGGGCGACTAACTTCTAGTAGTTAGCGTCGCTGCCTGCAGATAGTGAGGTCTCGTGTTCGATTGCCGGCCGTGACAGAGATTGTCTTTCCTCGGGGACAGCATGTTTATGTTGTTCTAATCATTTCATCTCATCCTCATCACATCGACGTGGAAGTCGCTGAAGTGGCGTGAAATAGGAAAATTTGCGTCAATCGGCGAAGCAACCCAAGAAGCGCTCTCGGTCGATAGTGCCATTTGACCGTTACACTGAAGAATTCTGGTGTGATCTTCCCCTATATACTGCTCACTTCGGTTGTCAGGGAGCTGCAGACGTCACATTCTGGAATGCCCTTGGACAATTCGAAATAATCACTGAACTTGTTACTCTGGTTCAAAAATGGTTCAAATGGCTCTGAGCACTATGGGACTTAACATCTAAGGTCATCAGTCCCCTAGAACTTAGAACTACTTAAGCCTAACTAACCTAAGGACATCACACACATCCATGCCCGAGGCAGGATTCGAAACTGCGACCGTAGCGGTCGTGCGGTTCCAGACTGAAGCGCCTAGAACCGCTCAGCCACATCGGCCGGCCCTGTTACTCTGGTGATTGGCAGACGATAGCGAAGTATTATGTGCCAAAGGGTGGTGTTTCCTGTACAAAAATGTTGATGCCACGTGGCAATTCTCTTGGCATCGCTTGTTTATTCTGTTGCACGAGGGTCATACGGAGCTGGTGGCCAGTGAGCACACGCGGCCCGATGAACTGACATCTCCGGCAGCCAGGCCGTCACTAACTTACAGCCATCCTCCCTGTTCATGCTGTTAGTGCGTTTAATTATTTCAGTGCCCTCTCTTATTGCTGTACCCGGCTCCGACAGCCGCAGCTGTCGTAGATCGACCCGTACTTGCAGCTTACACCACCGGTGATGTGCAAGTAGTCACCGCAGTAGGCGTTCTCGGAGGAGGCCACGCCCCCGGAGAACACGTCATGTCATCAGAAGGTACCGATGGCCGCCGACTGTCAATAACTCAACTCCACGCCCGCAGCTAGCAGCCTCCATTCTGCCCTGCGATCGATCGCATGCGACATTCAACCGATAAATCGGGCAACATGGACAGAATTTACGAAGCAGTAGCTTCTACAACGGTGGCAAAAACGACAGCTCGATCGGCAACTACTGGACGAGCTGTAACACCAATTTGCCTTACTGCAGCAGAAAATAATATTTTTATCACACCAAAATGGAGAGGTATTTGGCTGTTGCGCCGTTTTAATCGTTTATAGCCGGGTTTGGTGACAAAGAGACGTGCCTCAACCATCACTTCAGCGCTTACAAGAGAGAGTCTCCATTCCTTCCAAGCTAATTATGTAAGTGTAGACCAGATATGGCTCACATTCAAAGATACAGTATCGACAGCAATAGATGATTCATACGGCATAAGTTAATAAGAGACGGGAATGATCCACTATGGTAAACGTCAGAACTCTGTTGCAGAAGCAACGAAAAAAGCATGCCAAATTCAGAAGAACGCAAAATCCCCAAGACTGGTTAAGTTTCGCGGAAACTCAAAATTTAGTGCGGACGTCAATGCGAGATGCTTTTAATAGTTTCCACAATGAAATATTGTCTCAAAATATGGTAGAAAACCCAAAGAGATTCTGGTCGTATGTAAAGTACACCAATGGCAAAAATAGTAAATACCGTCACTGTGCGATAGCGATGGAAATGTTACCGATGATGGTGCCACTAAAGCGGAGTTACTAAATACAGTTCTCCGTAAGTCCTTCACGAAAGAGGACGAAGTAAATATTCCATAATTCGAAACAAGAACAGCTGTTAGCATGCGTGACATAAAAGTAGATACCTTAGGTGTTGCAAAACAACTCAAATCACTTAAGAAAGGCAAGTTTTCCGGTCCAGATGGTATACTAATCAGGTTCCTTTCAGAGTATGCAGACACAATAGCGACTTTCTTAGCAATCATATACAACCGCTCACTTGACGAAAGGTCTGTTCCTAAAGACTGGAAAGTAGCACAGGTCACACCAATATTCAAGAAAGGAAATATGAGTAACCCATTGAATTACAGACCCATATCACTGGCCTCAATTTGCAGTAGGATTTTGGAGCATCTACTGTACTCGAACATTATGAATCACCTTGAAGAAATGACTTATTGATACATAGCCAACACGGATTCAGAAAATATCATTCTTGTGCTACACAGCGAACTCTTTATTCCGTGAAGTAATGAGTGCCATCGACAAGGGATCTCAGATCAATTCCATATTCCTAGATTTACAGAAGGCTTTTCATACCGTTCCTCACAAGCGACTATTAATCAAATTGCGTGCATATGGAGTATCGTCTCAGTTGTGTGACTGGATTCGTGATTTCCTCTCAGACAGGTCACAGTTCGTAGTGATAGACGGTAAATCATCGATTAGAGGTGATATCTGGCGTTCCGGAAGGTAGTGTCATAGGCTCTCTGCTGTTTCTGACTTATATAAATGATCTAGGTGATAATCTGAGGAGCCACCCTAGATTGTTTGCAGATGACGCTGTAATCTACCGTCTAGTAAAATCATCAGACGATCAGTTCCAATTACAAAATGATCTAAAGAGAATTTCTGTATGGTGCGAAAAGTGGCAATTGTCACTAAACAAAGAAAAGTGCGAGATCATCGACATGGGTACTAAAAGAAATCCGATAAATGTTGGGTATACGATAAATCGCACAAATGTAAGGGCTGTCAATTCGACTAAATACCTAGGAATTACAATTACGAGCAACTTAAATTAGAAGGTCCACATAGATAATGTTGTGGGGAAGGCGAAACAAAGACTGCGCTTTGTTGGCAGAACACTTAGAAGATGCGACAAACCTACTAAAGAGACAGCCTATATTATACTTGTCCGTCCTCTGCTGGAATATTGCTGCGTGGTGCGGGATCCTTACCAGGTACGGTTGACGGAGGACATCTAAAAAGTACAAAGAAGGGCAGCTCGTTTCGAGTTACCGCGCAATAGGGGTGAGAGTGTCACTGATATGATACACGAGTTGGGGTGGCAGTCACTGAAACAAAGGCCGTTTTCTTTGCGGTGAGATCTATTTACAAAATTTCAATCACCAACTTTCTCTTCCGAATGCGAAAATATTTTGTTGACACCCACATACGTAGGGAGAAATGATCATAGTAATAAAATAAGAGAAATCAGAGCTCGAAGGGAAAGATTTAGGTGTTCCTTTTTTCCACGCGCCATTCGAGACTGGAATGGTAAATAAGTAGTATGAAAATGGTTCGATGAACCCTCTGCCAGGCATTTAAGTCCGAATTGCAGAGTAACCATGTAGATGTAGATGCAGATGTAGAACGTAACCGATTCAGATCGAAAACGACTAGCTTTACTTTCGTCGTCTTCACATAGTGTGTTGGTGTTGCTCCGTAAATTGCCCCCACGAAAAGTCCTGATAGTTTGTAGTCTTTTGTCGGATCATTACGGGCTTCAGTCCCGATTGGTGTGTGGTACTTTCGAAATTTATTTGTAAAAGGCTGTCAGAAATCCTTAAGGACTGAGACACTGATCTCCAGGGTCTTACGCGTCTTTTTGCTTTCGAATGCCGAGAAGAAGCATGGAGCAAAACTTTTCCCGACTAGGTGATTCGGGACTTGCTTCTCCAATATTCGCCCGTTAAGGATCTTTCCTTAGAAGAGAATCTTACAAGAGAAACTCACCATAGCGTCCCTCTCAGATTTACTGCTAAGATGGTTCAGTCAATAGCCCGTTAAACAAGGAACACAGATGAAGCATGAAAACAGGAGGAAGATGTACTGAAGTGTGAGAAAAGAAGCAAATTAAGAACAATGAACGGCCCAAGCTCAAGATGTGCAACATCGTGCGAATATCTGTAGCCGCGGCGTCGTCGTCATGTGGCCATGATACTGGACTGCAGAGGGGGACACCCGTGTCAGATCTCCCTCGTGCCCCATCCACTGTCCGTCCGGTCATTGATGCAGCCGTTCGCTGTATTCACATTTGTGTCTTTGTCTTGGTGTAACGTCCGTTTGCAACAGCGATGTTAAGGAAGGGACTCCATACGTACGTACCTCCTATTTGCTCTACACAAGTACCACATGTTAAGACTCTCGCATTCCATTTTGGAACTTTTTCCTCTTGAATTCATTTATTGTAACGTAGTTCACACCTGTTTATTTATTGTTTTCATTTCTGTCGGAGGTCTATGCGGCATCTCGCCTGCTCTGACTGTTCATCACAATGAGACGTTAATATATTCTTCTCACATGACTCATATTCTGTAACAAATGTATAGTAAGACAACTGCCAAGACTACAGAAGGAAGACAGAAACGTCTACGACCGGATGGAAAGTTCGTAATTCTGTGAAAAAAAAAACAGTGAACGAGATTTGAACACGGGTCTCCCGCTTTGCAGACCAACACCGTGACCGAACAACCGCGACGCCGTGGTCTTTGCGATCTCGCTCCATGTTGCACATGTTGACACTGGACCGTTTACTTTTTCTATTTTGCTTCTTTTTTCACGGTTCGGTATACCTTCATGCTTGATCTGTTTTCAGCTTTTGAGGGGCTATGCGCAGGGCCATTTTACCACTAATCCTGAGGGGGATGCGATGGGAGTTCCCCTTGTTACTAAAGCTCAGAGCTCAGTCTTTTGAATTCACAGACGAAACCGAAAGCCAGTTGGAAGCTCAGTCTGCACTGCCCTTCGTCACCACAAGTGCGGCGGTAAACACCTCCCGTAAACACACCAGGGGACCGCTCCGGTAAACAGATTAGTCCTTGCCGACGTTCTTTCCCTCAGCAGAACAGGCTAGAGACACACGGCCAAAACAGCGAAGTTTCAAGTGTTTCCGCATTATTTCTGTCACAATTCAGTTTCCGTGTGGACGGAACTTCAATCAGCGTCGTTTATCCTTTTGTCTTCAGTGTTTCCACAGACCACTCCTCGCTTCCAATACCTACATCAGTCAGGCGTTAAAGTTATCGTTACCACTGTGTGTCAGTCGCTTGCCACGTGGCAGCGTAGACACAATGATGCGTTACAAGTAGAATCTTGTTCTACTGCACGGTCAAGTTACATTAATGTGATGACCGCCTATGTTCGATGTCAAATTGAAATAACCGCTCACAGATGGCAGCTGGCAACACTAGTACTGCACAGTATACTGGGTGAATCACCTTCAACTACTGCCGAAATGGAAAGTGCTCTTGATGTTCGGTTTTCAGAGAATGCATGGGCTAGTATTATTAGCCAATAAACAGGTTGTAATCATACTTAAAAGTGTATTTTTTGTGCAGACGCTCTTTTTTAAATGGAATAATACCCATTGAAACCAACAAACTAAATGTAGGGTTATTACAAATGTCAGTGGTGTCTGTTGCATGATTCTAGTGCGAGAAGTACCCGGCCGCTGTGGCCGTGCGGTTCTACGCGCTTCAGTCCGGAACCATGATCGCAGGTTCAAATCCTGCCTCGGGCATGGATGGTTGTGATATACTTAGGTTTACGTAGTTCTAAGCCTAGGGGACTGACGACCTCAGATGTTAAGTCCCATAGCGCTTAGAGCCTTTAAACCATTTTTTTTTTTTGCCATATTATGAAGAGTTTCCACGGCGAAAATTGTTTGTGCCTTTCGACCTACGTAATTACTAGGTACGATATTGTTATGTTTTCTTAAAGTGTGGCCGGCTGAAGTGGCCGCGCGGTTCTAGGCGCTACAGTCTGGAGCCGAGCGACCGCTACGGTCGCAGGTTCGAATCCTGCCTCGGGCATGGATGTGTGTGATGTCATTAGGTTAGTTAGGTTTAATTAGTTCTAAGTTCTAGGCGACTGATGACCTCAGAAGTTAAGTCGCATAGTGCTCACAGCCATTTGAACCTTGAAACGTGCTTGTGTGTTCCCTTAGTCCATTGCAGCTTGCCAGTCAGTTGGCGTGTGACAGTCGAAGCAGTAGGTCGTGAGTTAAGAACTGTTGAGGAACTGACCGCCCAGGTGAACAAAGGGGCTACCATCAGCGTCTCCTCAACGGTCGTTCAGCGAGCCTGCTGCGTATGGGCCTCTGCAGCACGCACCTGGTTCATTCACCCCCATGCTAACTGCTCTTCATCGGTGACACCCCAACATCGATACTGGACGTCCAATGACTTACGACAGCTGGCCTTTTACTATGAATCAAGTGTTGTGCTCCATGGGACGCATGACCTTTGGCATGTACAGCGTGAAACATCTGAAAGCAAGCAACCTGCAACAATTGTCCGAAGCGTCTAGGACGGAGGAGGGGGCATTATGGTGTGGGGAATGTTTTCGTTGCATTCCATGGGTGCTGTCGTCATTCAGGAAGGCCCAATGGATCATCATAAGTAGGCATCTATTTCTCGGTATCATTGCTCTAAGCACTATGGGACGAAACATCATCAGTCCCCTAGACTTAGAACTACTTAAACCTAAGGACATGACACACATCCATGTCCGAGGCTGGATGTGAACCTGCGACCGTAGCAGCAGCGCGGTTCCGGACTGAAGCGCCTAGAACCTCTCGGTCACAACGGCCGGCTCTCAGTTTCATGTCCACCCCTGAATGCAGTTGATTTCTCCCCGGCACGATGGCAGGACAATGCAACATGTCACATAGCTCCCAGTGTACGTGCTTTCGAAGAGCACCAGGATGAATTTTTTGCACTCGCTTCGTCAGAAAACTCCCTGGATTTAAATCCAATAGAGAATCTGTGGGACCATCTCAATCGGGATGTACACGCCATGGATTCTCCAGCAGGAAACCTAGTGCAGCTGACCACGGCACTGGAGTCGACATGGCTCCACATCGCTGTCGTTACATTCCGGTATCTCAGTGATTCTCTTCTTGCACGCCTGGCAGCGGCAAAAGACGATTATTCAGGCGTACGACTGGTGGTCACGGGTCACGTTAACGTGACTGGACAGTGTATTTCCCGCTTTGACGGATCCAGAGTTCGCCTGGTGAAGCATTAACTCATCAGGAAATGGGTATACCTGTCAAACTGTTACTAACACTACTATTGAATGGCGTTCAGGTCCATTTTCAAGTTGATGTCGGCAATCCTCTTGAGCCGTGCACAGCTCGCGTTTATCCCATTTATTGTTTGTCATCTTCTATTACGGTACTGCCGCCTCGTTTTCTCATTCCATTTACTGGCGTCACTAACTTCCTGCCTTACTTGCCCTTGAGCGGCAGCAGCTGCGCGTATCGATAAGTGCACTGTCGAACCATCTCTGGAGCGACCGTTAGTATTTCCGGGTCGTCGTGTGTCTGGCAGTCAGTTGAAGACAGACCAGCAGTGAAGTTGGGGCGGAGCGCCGGTGAGGCGCCGACAGCCAGTGCTCCAGTGCTCGCCGACCGCTGGCGACACACATGAACTGTCCGACGGAGGTAGATTGGAGCGGGAAGACCGTTGGTTGGTTGTTCGGTTGGTCGTCTCATCGGCCGACGTGAATTTGGTCCTTTCACCGGTTCTGGGCCTGGGACTCGGTCGGTTGGCGTGGAGCAGCGAGGAATTCTCCACGGGAAGTTTGGCCGGGGCCGCTGGCGATCTCCACACGGTGTTGGAGTGTGTTGGGCAGTTCCCTGTGCTACGAGGTCCGTGGCTCACCGACCCTGGACACGAAAGTTGAGTTTTGACTTAATCTACCAGCAAGTCAAGACTGTTCACACTGTGTCGTTTGGAGTTCGTTGTCGGCTGTTGCGATATTCCCGCGAGCAACAATGATGTTTTCAAGTTGGAAAATTCTAGCCACCTTCAGGTGGAGTTTCACTGTATTAGGTAATTTGAACTGAAGTGCACCAGCGGAATCTTCTGCCTTGCGGCCGTTAACGTTCAGGTTACCTCCCCTGGCCGTTGACGTAAATTTCAGGCAGTGTAGTTTCCTCATCTTATTTTTGCTGCCCAGCAATGTGTGTAGTTTGACAGGGCCATGTATGATTGGTTGCGGGAGCCATTATCTTCTACGTTGTTCCGTTGAACTCCCCGTTGTGCTCTGATCGGGTGACGTGGAAGTTATCTTGTCGGTGGGTCCGTTGACTGTCGGTCGCTTGCGTTGTCGTCGGATCGTGAATGGTTGGCCCGACTCCCTGTCTCACCTAAGCGACCCTCGAACATCTGAGCACCCTTTGGTGTACTGTCTTTTTTTTATTTGTTCTTGTTTTTTGTACGAGTATGGCTTTTAGTCGATTTTTTTTAAATTAAAGTGTTTTGCCCTTAAGGCGTAAGATTCTTTAAGGCTTCAGCCTAATTTAAAGAACTGTTTCACGTAGGACCTTTGGTATTTAAAAAATTAATGTTATGGAGTTTTAAGTGTTAGTCCTTCAGCCGATTTGAATTTAACTTGCTTGCTCTTGAAACGTCTGATTCTTTGGTCCTAAAGAACTGTTTTAAGATAAGGCTTTCCCCTTTAAATTGCTGTTTTGGTTGAGTTTTGCCTAGTTAAGATCTGTTTTATCTAAGGATTTTGTTTCTCTTTAAAAAATTTAATGTTGTTTAGCCTTAAGTGTTGCTCCTTTCAGCCGATTTTGAATTTAAATTGTTTACTCTGAAAATCTCAGATTCTGTGAGCCTTCAGCCTAAATAAAGAACTGTTGTAAGATAAGGCTTGCCTTTTAAATTTCTGATTATGCTTACTTTTTAAGTTATTGGCCTTCAGCCGTTTTTAAATTAAAGTGGCTTTGAGCTGGTAATCGAGTCCCACAGATTAAAGCTGTGTGTTCACTAAAAAATATTTTTTGGTCTCGTGTAATGTTTGATCAAATAATAAAGTTGTATGTTGGAGTGTAACTGACAGACCCTTAGTTTGGCCCCTTTCGACAATTTAAACTACCTGTACTGTCCTGCGGGTTAAGCGGCGCGTCTCACCTCTTCTATCATAAATAATATTACCGAAATTGCGTTACGATCCCACACGTTAACGTTCATAGGTAACTGCGTACAGTAGTTATATCATACATGTGAAAGGTATTTTTATTACAGAAGTCTCTTATAAAAAGGTTTCTAGGGAACTTCGATTCTTAGTTGTTAATTCTCGTAGTGTGGGAAAGATATTTGTTTCAGATGCATCCAAACAGTTTGGTTTCCCCATTACGGAAATAATACTTGTTTGTTGTCTAGTGGGATTCCATTCCAAGGCGTAGAAGTTTTAAGTGCTTCATATTTGGATGTGTTCATTTTCAGGTTAGGAAGGGCCACGGATGTGGGAGTAAAATTCATTTAAAACGAGGATCCTTACCTGGCTTCTCGTGCTGTATCCCGATCCCTCACGTCCTATGCGATGGAGTTAAGGCGGAACTGAACAGACTGGAGAACGTCGAAGTGAATCCCCCCGGCTCATAGAGCCAATAGGCTTCACCCATTGTAATAGTAAATAAATCGGATGGCTCGCTCCGATTATGCTGCGATTTTAATGTCGTTAGTGCAAAGTTCGTCGTAGATACTTTTCCAGTCCCTCACTCAGAAGAAATGCTTTCAAGGTAGCAAAATGGTGACTGTTATACTAAGGTTGACTTATCAGAGGCGTAATTGCATTTACCGATACACCTGGAATCTCGGAAACCGCTGTTTCTTTTCCTTTTGGCCTCTATCGTCATAACAGGCTACCCTTTGGAATACCAACGCACCGTCAGTATGTCAAAGTTATTTGGACAGCTGATACAGGGCAGTCCTTTACGCTGAAATTATCTGGATGATATCATAATGAGAGGGGCGTCACCGGTGAGCACCTTCGGAAGTTTAAATCTTTGTTCTCTCGATTAATTGCTGTAGGCCTGAAGTGTAACTTCCAGAAGTGCAAATTTTTCAGCAGTCCACTGAATACTGCCACAGAACTGTCACATATCGCTATGTGTTACGTACTCATTTCCGGGCCAGCATATTTTTCTATTTTACTTTGGTGGTCTGTTGGATAGTGTTGGTGAGAGAAAAAACTTCGCGTCGGGTTGGCGTGCACTGTTGTAGCGACAGACAGCCAACTATAAATCTCATTGCTACAACCATGCTGCCGTTGCAGGTGGCCGATACTTGGCCTCTGTCTGACCGCCTCACACCATCGCCTTTTGTGTGTTGGTGCGCAGCAGAACGGCTGTCGGCGACGTCATGTCGCACTCACCGACCTCTAGAGATGAAGCAGGTACGATAGTATGGCTTCTCTGTGTGCATTGCTTACGGCCGGACGTCCCGGCACCAGCGGATGTGTTGGAGCGGCGCCTTCGTTTTCGATCTAAAAATATGATTCAGTCAACGAGTTTTCGGCAGTTTACCTAGCGTACGATGCGGAACGAACGAACGGACTAATCGAAAGTACCTCGGTTTCAGTCCAGTACCACAACGTTGTGGAGGTTGGATGTGCTTCTTGTGTGCCGAGAGGGCGTAGTTTCCTTTCTTTTCTCCAATTTTTCTAAATTTTTGTGGGATTTCTCGGTCATAATTTTGGCTAAAGAATAAATTTGCCCCCTCCATCTTTGATTTTTGAGAGGCTGAAAGTTAGACATGAAGAAGGAATACTTTTTGGAGAGTCGGGATGGAGGTGTCACATGTGAATAGAGACGGGAGACGACGGTCATCTGGCCTGTTTCGTAGCGTTCTGCTGACTTGTAAGTTTTCGCAGTTCATCGTAGTGCGATCTGTAATACGAGAAGTTAGCTTCTCATACGCTTTGGATGTGAAACCTAAGCTGCTGATGTAACTCCAGCTCGAATTTGCTTCGCTACACCAGCATCAGCAAATTACACAGATAAATACATTTTGGTGATACAGCCTCCATGCTGCTTCCCTTCCTTAGTGTTCTTCCACAGTGATAGTTTCGCCCATTTTGTAGACTAAAGTTGATGTTAAATTGATTTTGTCACACTGCTAACTTTTCTCTAATATTTGGGTCATTTAAGAGAAAATATAATTCAGCGAAAGACAGATCACTTGCTATTAACTACGCGACACTTAAAAGCGAAAATTACAATTCTGATAAATGCAAATAAACTTTGACTCATCTTGTGCAACTTGAAAGTGAATCAAGACTTTGTTAGAAACAAAGATCCTTCACTCGTCCCATAGCTTTCCTGGTTAAGCAGCGTACACGCGTACACTGAGGTGCTGAGAGACAAAAGTCATGGGACAACTCCTAATATCGTGTCGGAACGCCTTTCACCCTGCACAATGCAGTAACGTGACATGGCTTGGACTCAACAAGTTGTTGTATATCCCATGCAGAAATGCTAAGCCAAGATGTCGCACTGCCATCATTGTTTGGGGACATGAAATGTATTAATGGCTACTAATGCTCCCCAACCAGGCGAACATAAACCTTTCCAAGTTAAAATCGAGATCGAAATAATATTTGTTAATTTACCGGTTTCGGCCTATTTTAAAGGCATCTTCAGAATTTATTTGCCCCCTATGGGTGGCGCTGGCGGCTTCTCGGTTTCCTCGTGATGCTACCATCGAACACTGTGTGTTTCGGCCGCAACCACCCTCAGAATGACATTTAAAATGTGATAGTGATGATGGCTGTGACTCAAACGTGTGAAGGTGTTTATTTAAAGAAATACACACTGAAGAGCCTAAGAAACTGGTACACCTGTCTAATATCGTGTAGTGGCGCCGCAAGCACGCAAAAGCGCCGCAACACGATGTGGCATGGACTCGACTAATGTCTGAAGTAGTGCTGCAGAGAACTGACACCATCAGTCCTGCAGGGTGTACGTAAATCCGTAAGAATTCGCGGGGTTGGAGGTCTCTTCTGAACAGCACGTTGTAAGGTATCCCAGATATGCTCAATAATGTTCATTTATGGGCAGTTTGGTGGTCAGCGGAAGTGTTTAAGCTCAGAAGACTATTCCTGGAGCCACTCTGTAGCAATTCTGGACGTGTGGGGTCTCTCCCAGTCCTGCTGGAATTACCCAAGTCCTTGGAATGCACAATGGACATGAATGGATGCAGGTGATCAGACAGGATGCTTGCGTACGAGTCATGTGTTAGAGTCGTATCTTGACGTATCAGGGGTCCCATATCACCCCAACTACATACGACCCACACCATTACAGAGCCTCCACCAGCTTGAACAGTTTCCATGCTGACACGTCCGTGCGCTCAATACTACACTCCTGGAAATTGAAATAAGAACACCGTGAATTCATTGTCCCAGGAAGGGGAAACTTTATTGACACATTCCTGGGGTCAGATACATCACATGATCACACTGACAGAACCACAGGCACATAGACACAGGCAACAGAGCATGCACAATGTCGGCACTAGCACAGTGTATATCCACCTTTCGCAGCAATGCAGGCTGCTATTCTCCCATGGAGACGATCGTAGAGATGCTGGATGTAGTCCTGTGGAACGGCTTGCCATGCCATTTCCACCTGGCGCCTCAGTTGGACCAGCGTTCGTGCTGGACGTGCAGACCGCGTGAGACGACGCTTCATCCAGTCCCAAACATGCTCAATGGGGGACAGATCCGGAGATCTTGCTGGCCAGGGTAGTTGACTTACAGCTTCTAGAGCACGTTGGGTGGCACGGGATACATGCGGACGTGCATTGTCCTGTTGGAACAGCAAGTTCCCTTGCCGGTCTAGGAATGGTAGAACGATGGGTTCGATGACGGTTTGGATGTACCGTGCACTATTCAGTGTCCCCTCGACGATCACCAGTGGTGTACGGCCAGTGTAGGAGATCGCTCCCCACACCATGATGCCGGGTGTTGGCCCTGTGTACCTCGGTCGTATGCAGTCCTGATTGTGGCGCTCACCTGCACGGCGCCAAACACGCATACGACCATAATTGGCACCAAGGCAGAAGCGACTCTCATCGCTGAAGACGACACGTCTCCATTCGTCCCTCCATTCACGCCTGTCGCGACACCATTGGAGGCGGGCTGCACGATGTTGGGGCGTGAGCGGAAGACGGCCTAACGGTGTGCGGGACCGTAGCCCGGCTTCATGGAGACGGTTGCGAATGGTCCTCGCAGATACCCCAGGAGCAACAGTGTCCCGAATTTGCTGGGAAGTGGCGGTGCGGTCCCCTACGGCACTGCGTAGGATCCTACGGTCTTGGCGTGCATCCGTGCGTCGCTGCGGTCCGGTCCCAGGTCGACGGGCACGTGCACCTTCGGCCGACCACTGGCGACAACATCGATGTACTGTGGAGACCTCACGCCCCACGTGTTGAGCAATTCGGCGGTACGTCCACCCGGCCTCCCGCATGCCCACTATACGCCCTCGCTCAAAGTCCGTCAACTGCACATACGGTTCACGTCCACGCTGTCGCGGCATGCTACCAGTGTTAAAGACTGCGATGGAGCTCCGTATGCCACGGCAAACTGGCTGACACTGACGGCGGCGGTGCACAAATGCTGCGCAGCTAGCGCCATTCGACGGCCAACACCGCGGTTCCTGGTGTGTCCGCTGTGCCGTGCGTGTGATCATTGCTTGTACAGCCCTCTCGCAGTGTCCGGAGCAAGTATGGTGGGTCTGACACACCGGTGTCAATGTGTTCTTTTTTCCATTTCCAGGAGTGTATTTGAAACGAGACTCGTCCGACCAGAAAACATGTTTCCAGTCATCAACAGTGCAACGTCGTTGTTGACGGGCCCAGGCGAGGCGTGAAGCTTTGTGTTGCGCAGTCATCAAAGGTACACGAGTGGGCGTTTGGCTGCGAAAGCCCATATCGATGATGTTTTGTTGAGTAGTTCGCACGCAGACGCTTGCTGAAATCTGCAGTAGTTTGCGGAATGGTTGCACTTCTCTTACAGAGAACGGTTCTCTTCAGTCGTCGATGGTCCCGTTCTTGCAGGATCTTTTACCGGCCGCAGCGATGTTGGAGATTTGATGATTTACCGGATTGCTGATATTCATGGTATACTCGTGAAATGGTCGTATGGAAAAATCCTCACTTCATCGCTGCCCCGGAGATCTCTCGTGTACCGACTATTATACCGCGTTCAAACTCAATTTAGTCTTGATAACCTGCCATTGTAACAGCCGTAACCGATCTAACAACTGTGCGAGACACTTGTTGTCGTATATAGGCGTTGCCAACCGGAGAGCCGTATTCTGCCTGTTTACATATCTCCGTATTTGAATACGCATGCCTGTACCAGTTTCTTTGCCGTTTCAGTGTATATTGTGATCAAGACGAAGAGTTTTCTTGATAAGTATATAAAAGAGCAGTCAAATACTGGAAGTGTTATTTAGATTGAGTATTTTATCCGTTTTCAGCAACTCTAGTTGTATGTATCAAAATAATGACCAACCAGCTGCATAATAGAAATTTTATTTTCTTATCCGGTTTAGGGCAACAATAAGATGTTGACCACAGCAGTATGGCTCAAATGGCTCTGAGCACTATGGGACTCAACATCTGTGGTCATAATTCCCCTAGAACTTAGAACTACTTAAACCTAACTAACCTAAGGACATCACACACATCCATGCCCGAGGCAGGATTCAAACCTGCGACCGTAGCGGTCGCGCGGTTCCGGACTGAGCGCCTAGAACCGCTAGACCACCGCGGCCGGCTCACAGCAGTATGCTCCATACATGTTACTGTGGAGATGGGCAAATAATGGGCTATTTATAACCTTCTGAAGAAGGAAACTATTGACCTGAAACTGGTTTAGGAAATAAAATTTCTTTTATGGATGTGGTTGGTGATTATTTCGATATACATTTAGATGGAGATAATAGTTTAACATATTGCACCTCTTGGATAAATTCTAATAGCAGTAGACAATAAAACATTTGACGATACTGCCCCTGAAACTCTAATCTCATGAATCTCCTTTGCAGGTAATATTTGGAATAATGTAAATTAAGTACTTTACTTATCCTCTTTCGGTCTACTGATTCTCCTACTGAGTGTCACTTCCTTTACACTGTTAACAGACTTTTAATGGCAGTTTCTCTAATCGACAGTGTTCCCCTCTTTCGTGATCTTTTAAACTTTCTGACAGCGTACTTAGAACTTTTCAATACTTTCCACTTTTCTGAGCTTCTTAAAAAATTCCCTCTCAAAGGATTTTTGCTGTCGACAGGCAAATTCTTATTGCTTCGCAGCAAACTTAATGTAGAAGGCACGGCTCGAGGTACGTTGTTCGTAGTATATTGCTTCAGATTCAGTGGTGGGATCAAAACCCTGACTGGAATCACAGTACTGCGAGGCTCTCGGCAGTAGTGTGAGAGTTATGGATATTTAAACTTGTCGAGCCGGTCTAGGGAGGAAGGGATGCTAATTCACCAACAAATGTTTTCTGAATCATTGGTGGCAATCCTATGTCTCTTAAAACGGGGAGTGAGCCTATGTTTCGTAGCGAAGGCGCACATCACAGTTCGCCTGGAGATCGTAAACGGCGACGGCAATGGACGTTGCTTTCGAGACTTGCGGTAAGATGAAAAGAACAAAATTCAGTACTACTGCAGTAATTTGGCGCAGATGAGTGGAACTGTCTGCAACAATTATGTGTTTCGCGAAAAATAATTTCAAAATAACTGCAAACAACAGAGAGTGCTTAGTAACTGCAACTCTAACTGCCAAACACTTTACGCAAGTTAATGTATCTGTAACATTTTTTTTTCAGCTCATGCAAAAGGATAATTCGACGCTAATCGTTCAATAAAATTTACATTAAAAATTTGTTAACTGGGCTTCATAACGAATTTTATAAATTTTAAGAACTAAAGCTGTTCTCTTGCTGAGTAGACACTGGGAAAAACGGAAACATATCCATCAAGCCTCAGTGGTGGATGGAGTATGTGCTTCAGCGTCTTTTGCCTTTAAATGGAAAAAGATAACAACCCATAGCTCAAAGGTTTACCTTTGATCTCAGCCCTGCAGTTGGAAGTATTTGACCTCACATCGAAACCACCCATAACACGAAAGTTACTGGATTTATAGATGGGTACAATGTTGCTGTTTTTAGAGGGCAATTCCTTGGGAACATAATTTAGCGCTTTTATCGTGAGTAACTTTGCTCACTCGTATATCAGAATATGTAATATCTCTGACTGATAAAAAGACCAATTTTATTTACGTATTCTATTAAATTCACACTTATTTCGGGCCCTGCGGTGACAGCCTTCAATTGTTGTAGGCTTTACGTTTCATAAAAAATTAAAATAAATTGTAAACTCTTGAAAATAAAAGATAACCTGCACAACTACAGCTTCACGAGTCATGTGTGTTATTGGGTGATTCCTAAAAAAAAATATGTGCAAAATGCGTTCTACGGGAAACTGCAACTTTAATTCTGCCATCAGTTCAGTGTACATGATGGTAGAAAATTTTTAGAAGTTTGGAGCGCTCTTACATTTTCAGTGAACCGTGCACCTATTCAGCAGAGTACAAAGAGGGCACCTGCTCTTACGCCTTAATTATGAGAAGAGTCTAGAATACGAGGGAAAATCGAGTTAAAGGCGGTTAATTATACTTTTTTCTGACATTATGTTTATGTGTTCGAAGTAAACTTGTTGGTATTCGCGTGGTAAGTCTGTTATGGTATAAATGGTCGGTCTAGCAGAATCAATGAAGCGACAGCAGAAATAAAGTATCAAAAATCTAACTATTTTATACCATTATTATTTTTAATATCTGATATTATAATGTCGAAGAAGCAATACTGAACAATGAACGCAAATGCGTTATGTCGAGTGGAAGTTCAGTTTTTGATAGTAACTCGCTATCAGCTGAAGTTTTTTGGTAAGATATTAGTAAGAAAACGATAGCAAGAATTTAATAATAACCTGAACTGACGAATAAAGGGGAAAGTTCAATAAATAAATGCAACTGAGTGCACGGAGTCAACAAAAACAAGTCTTAACCTCACTGATATTCTCGTGTGTTGGTTGCAATGATTCAGTGAATGCCTCTATTCGCAGAGACATAACAACACTGAAGAAGAAATGAAGGAGTGGACTTCTTTTCTGAACACTGACTAAAATTGCGGAGATTATTAGTAAAATGCAGTTGTAATACGGTACCGCTGTCTCAATGAAAGACAAATTTACTAGTGAATTAACTAATTTAAAAATGTGCGAGGACCGACTGCGACAAATAGCGTACGAGTAGACCGTCCACTTTGGAAACAGAATGGAGAATATGAAAGCTCCACTGCTGATCCATTACTCCCTTAAACGTCAAATAGTCAATAGTGACCCATTCTGAGAGCTTCATCGGTCCGAAATCGTACTAAATGTTTTCTCCGAGTACCATTTTGAAGGATTAGTTCAGGAACCCGCTCATAGTGTAAATGGTTGAGAAAACATACTCGACTTCTCAGCAGCAAATAATCCCCAGAAAACAGGGAGCATTCTCACGGATGCAGGGCTTAGTGATCACAAGGTTTTTAAGACGAGACTGAATACCTTAATATCCAAACCGACCAAAAATAAACGCAAACTGTATCTACTTAAAAAGGTAGATGAAAATTCGCTGGAGCCTTCCTGAGAGACAGCCTCCGTTCCTTCTGAACTATGTAAGGGTGGACCAGGTGTGGATTAAAAAATTCAAGGAACTAGTATCGACAGCAGTGGAAAGATTCAAAATAAATAAATAAATGACAGAACTGACTCCTTATGGTGCACAAAACATGTCAGAACACTATTACAGAAGCAACGGAAGAAGCACACCAAACATTAAGAAATGCAAAATCCCCAATATTGGCGGAGTTTTACATAGCTCGAAATTTAGTTCGAACTTCAGTGCGTTATGCTTTCATAGTTTTCCATAACGAAGTACTGTCTCCAAATCTGACAGAAAATTCGATGAAATTCTGCTCGTATGTAAAGTACTCCAGCGGAAGGGCACAATCAATAGCTACACTGCGCGATAGGGACGGTAATGTTGACGGGGAAAGTGCCACTAAAGCGGAGTGGAGTCACTAAATAGGCTTTTCAGAAATTCGTTCACCAAAGAAGATGAAGTAAACATTTCAGAATTCAAATCAAGAACAGCTGCCAACATGAGAAACTTTGAAGTCTACATCCTCGGTGTAGTGAAGCAACTTACGTCACCCAATAAAAGCATGTGCTACGGGTCAAATTGTGTCAGTGAGATTCCTTTCAGAGTAAGCTGATATAATAGGCCTGTTCTTAACAATCATAGACAACGGCTCGCTCGACGAAAGATCCGTGCTTAGATACTGGATAGCTGCACAAAAAAAAAAAAAAAAAGTTCAAATGGCTCTGAGCACTATGGGACTTAACTTCGTAGGTCATCAGTCCCCTAGAACTTAGAACTACTTAAACCTAACTAACCTAAAGACATCACACACATCCATGCCCCAGGCAGGATTCGAACCTGCGACCGTAGTGGTCGCGCGGTTCCAGATTGTAGCGCCTAGAACCGCTCGGCCACACCGGCCGGCGACAGCTGCACAGATCACTAGAACACTTAAGAAAGGATGCAGAAGTAATCTGATGAATTTCAGACCCTATCACTGATGTCGATTCACAAAAGGATTTTGGAACATAGTCGGGTTAGGACATCATGAATTATTTCGATGAAAACGATATCCTGATACACAGTCACCACAGATTCAGATGAGTCGTTCTTGTCAAACAAAACTAGGCCTTTATCCTCAGGCGGTAATGAGTGCTATTGACAGGGCATCTGAAACTGATTCCATATATCAAGATTTCCGAAAGGCTTTCGATACCGTTCGTCACAAGCGGGCTCTAACCAAATTGCGTGCCTATGAAGTATCATCTCAGTTGCGCCACTCGATTCGTGATTTTTTCTCAGAAAGATCAGAGTTCATAGTAACTGTCGGAAAGTTACGGAAAGTCATCGAACAAAACGTTAGTGATACCTGGAGTTCCTCAATGAAGTGCTATAGGCCCTCTGCTGTTTCTAATGTGTACAACTAATTCAGGAGACAATCTGAGCTGAGATGATGCTGTTATTTACCGTCTAACAAAGTCATTAGAAGATCGAAACCCATTGCAAAATGATTTACACAGGATATATGTATTGCCCAACAATTGTCAGTTGATCCTAAATAATGTGAGATCATCTTCATGACTACCAAAAGAAGTCTGTTAAACTTAGGTTACACGATAAATCACACAGATCTAAAGGCTGTCAGTTCAGCTAAATGCCTAGAAATTACAATTACGGATGCTGTGGGCAAAGCAATCCAGAGACTGCCTGCCCTACGGTTGTCCCTCGTCTGCTGGAATACTGCTCCGCGGCATGGGATCGTTGCCAGATAAGATAGACGTAGGACATCGAAAAAGCTCAAAGAGGGACAGCAATAAGTGTAACAAGGGCGTTTTCCGTTGAGGCGAGATGTTTCCACGAAATTTCAATCTCCAACTTTCACATCTGAATGAAAAAATATTTTTTGATGCCCATGTACGTAAGAAGAAATGATCATTGTAATAAAATAAGAGAAATCAGAGCTCGCAAGGAGATATATAAGTGTTCGTTTTCCCTGCGCACTGTTCGAGAGTGGAACGGTAGAGAAGTAAAGTGGAAATGCTTCGGTGAACTCTCTCCAGGCACTTAAGTGTAAATTACAGAGAAGGCATGTAGATGTACTACGAGATCTAAAACACATACCGGAAACAGGAAAGAGTACGAAGTTTTCAAAAGGTTTCATTTCGCTTGAGGATAGTTTTCAACCTCATAGAGCTGGAAAAACAATCATCTACATTCAAAATCTTGAATCGGAGTTGTTAGTAAGGGGGCCTGTACCCGGGGGCAACGGGAAGGGATCACCTCCCCCTCCCCCCACCTCTCAGGGAAAGGAAAAGCCGTATTGTAGTCAGGTATGATATTAAAGTGGGTATTACACACGCTTTTAATAAAGTCTGAACTGGAAATTTTTAGTGGTTACTGAAAAGTCACAATACATATTCCAAAATATTAAAAATACTCCATATCCCTAGGCCCAGACATTCCCCCCCCCCTCCCCCCTCGTAGAAAGTATTGTATTTGTGCCCTTGGCGGATGGAGCTCCCACTGTACAGTTGCGACGTTGCCCCAAGTGATGTACACCTTTTTGGTCCGATGGTGGAGCACCGGCATGAATCCAAGGTTTCGTTGGATGACGAGCTTTTGAAGGCGATGCAAAAGAGAAGTGACAGTTTTTATTTTATTTAAACCTCTAGTTCCATAGGACCAGACCGAGAACGCAGTCTCCGATGAGTCGGCCATGAAATTGCTTCAGAAAAGTTAACTATAATTTAAAAAATTCGCTCTAACACTATCCAGACGACAAGCTTCTGAATATAGACTGATCGGTCAGAACATCAAGACCACCTACGTAATAGTCGGTATGTCCATCTTTGGCACGGATAATAACAGCAATGAGGCCTTGGTTAGTTCGCTGGAGATGTAGATGTAGATGTAGAGTGAGTTGACATCACATCTGCTGGCACAAATTTGGGGAGGGGGACGAGGTCTCGGGTTCGATTCCTCGTCCGCCACTTTTTTTTCCCTTCTGTTTCATTTACTTTTGTTATTCCACCAGTTATTCAGAAAGCTAAAAATTATTTTCTTTTTGTCCAACAACACAATTCGTGGTGGTGGGTTCAAAAATGGCTCTGAGCACTATGCGACTTAACTTCTGAGGTCATCAGTCGCCTAGAACTTAGAACTAATTAAACCTAACTAACCTAAGGACATCACACACATCCATGCCCGAGGCAGGATTCGAACCTGCGACCGTAGCGGTCGTTCGGCTCCAGACTGTAGCGCCTAGAACCGCACGGCCACTCTGGCCGGCTGTGGTGGTGGGTTTTCCATTTTTCATTGTAAAGTATATGAGGAGAAACATTGGGTTTTTAATCAGAATAACAAAGTCTATTCGGAAACATTCAATTTTTATACATATAATAATTAAAAACAAGAACCGCAGTGGTAATTATCGTCAAAACAAACAAAGCAATAATTTTTGCGACATCTTGCACAACATATAAAAGCGGGTTTTTTACAATCACAGGTCGTTTGCAATAACTCTGTACAAAAACATGCCCCATTAACATTTACGAAAGTGTTTTGAGTTTTTGATAATTTTGAGGCAAACCAGGAATATTGTATCATCTCTCGGAATATTGGTGACGATAATTGATGGTGAATTATGGAATGAATTTTTATACAATCTTCCTCGGAATTAATTTCACGATTCTCCTGTAACAATGCGCTGCAATTTTGCAAGCAACAGAAGAAAAAAAAAGTGCCGGAGGAGGAATCGAACCCGAGACCCGTGGCGTAAAGGTCCGAACGCTAACCATGTACGCCAAACGGCGTCTAGGCAATGGACTAACAGTTTATACTCATACGGCACCTAGGAAACGTTGTATCGATTTTTCTCGGGATTTTCCGAGTAGTGCGTTCTAATATTTTAACCACGTGAGGTGTAAGGGGTCCTCTTTCACCACACAAAATTTCGGACAAATCCCCGAACCGACGGTGGTGCCGTCTCCTCGTCAGACGCTGAAAACTTCCCAAGAGAATTGAGCCACTTACGCAAAGTTTATAAGGAAAACGGTTACAACAACAAACAGTGTCATCCAAGTCTCAAAGGAAGAAGACCTCTGAAGAAGACACTAAACAGGTTGAATTCTTACCGTTTTGTGGTTCGACAACAGGGAAGATTAGTCGGCTCCTGAAGAGGCACAAAATAGACAAAATCTTCAGACCTCCGGCAAAGACTCGGCAACTAATGAAATCTGTGAAAGACGATGTAGGCCTCAGGACGCCAGGAATTTACAAGATACCGTGTGGATGTAGGCAGTTCTATGTCGGCCTGACTGCTCGCACTATTGAACAGCGCCGCATAGAACATGAAAGGTGTTACCGTCTGCGCTATCCCGAGAAGTCAGCTGTAGCAGAACATGCTCTGGAAAACGGACACCGAATTGCATTCGATGAGACGTCTATTATTAAACGGACTAATAGCTTCTGGGATAGCGTGATAAACGAGGTCGTAGAGACTAGAATTTCTGACAACACCTTCAATAGAGACGGTGGATTACCGCTGAGTACAGCGTGGGATCCGGTGTTGAGGGAGTTGAAGCAAGCCGGCGGTTGCGCGGCCAACAGATTACCATATATGGCGCGGGACCGAGCACCAGTGACGTCACGAGCGACGTCACGATCGACGGCGCGGCTTTGTAAGCACGGCAATGACAACCACACCACAGTCGTCCACTTGACGATGGCTGAGGAGATCTCTACCGAAATTTCGTTGGCAGTAAACCACTTGACGCGGCTTGAAACACGAGAATGTTTTATTTCAGTCGTAGTTGCGGATATCGTAGTGTTGACATTGGCACATCCATGAGTCGTCGGCTGCGGAGGACCATCGTTAAGAGTATTCGGTGCACTGTGTGCTCGGACACACTTGTACGCTGCCCAGTGTTCAAGTACGATGTTAGTTCCGCCACAGTTCGCCACCTGTACTGTTTTATCGGTCTGCCTAACTAACGACGCCCGACATCTGTAATGAATGACGTCACGACGTCTGGACGTGATTTCACCTTAGATTCGCCATGTGTTGAAGATACTCACCACATCACTCCTCGAACATTTGACAACGCGTGCAGTTTCCGAAAGGCTCGTGCCGAACCTCCGGGCCAACACAATCTGCCCTCGGTCAAACTCAGATAGATTGCGCGCTTTCCCCGTTCTGCACATGGACAGTTTTTTTTTTCTTTATTGAATTTCAATTTCCCCCGAAGGGGGCGGGCTGGCAGCAGCTTAGTATGCCGCTCTTCAGCCTACAGACTTTGTGAGAAAGATGAAGAGAATAATAATAAAAACAGGCGATAAAATCGGAGACTTAAAGAGTAACATGGCGAAAAGAAATCTTGGAACTTAAAACAAAGAACAGAGGGATGATGATGCTAATAAAATACATACGAAGCAGACAGGTAAAACAATAGACAGACAATTAAAAAACACGGCGACAGTCTGGATTCTGTTCGCAAAAGACATAAAATTCACACCTAGCGACAGCATGGTTTCTGTTCGCAACACGAGAAAGACGAACAACACTGAATAGTCACTGGAACACTGCACTAAAAAGTTGGCAAATGTGACATACCACAGCCGAGAGCAGGTGGGGGGAAACTGGACAGATGATGGGAAAACAAAAAAAGGGGGAAAGGAGAGTAAAAGCGAAGGGGGGAACCGGGAAAGGAGCTGATGGAGGATGAGGACCCATAAGAGGGGTGGGGGGCAGCCGCGACAGGGAGTGGGGTAGGCAGAGGAGGGGAATACAAAAGGGCTTGGGGGGGGGGAGAAGGGAGGTAGGGAGAGGTTTAGCGGGGAGAAAACAGGACGGAAGGGGGGGAAGAGGGAGCCCAGGGAAAGGACAGAGGAAAGGAGGGGGAGGGAGGATCAGAGTTGATAGGAAGGATAAATGGAGGGAGAGAGGGCATCATCCGGGAGAGGGAGTTGATGGAAGCCACCTTGGGAAAGGAGATGTAGGGTGTCGAGATGGAGGGTAAGGGGGACACAATGGTGAAGACGTGGCAGGGGGCGGGGATGGGAGAGGAGAGGAGCAACCAGGGGGTGAGGGGGTTCAAGACGGTGGGAGCTGTAGAGGAGACGGATATGTTCGAGGAAGAGGAGCAGATGGGGGAAAGGAATGAGATCATAGAGGATCCGCGTGGAGGACGGGAGGCGTATACGGAAGGCGAGGCGGAGTGCATGACGCTCAAGGATCTGGTGGGACTTATAGAATTTGGGGGGCAAGGACAGTGCGCTCACTGATATTACATGCACCGTGCGTTTGTTTGACTAGCAGTCACTCGTCACGAGGTGACGTTGCGATCGCCTGGACGGTTGTGTGTCAATAGTTGGTAGGTGGTCATACCGTTCTGGCTGGTCAGTGTATGTTATCATAATTAAGAACAAAACACAGGAATTTGCTTGAAATTTTCCACGATCTCCCTGACAGAACAGACGAATGATAAATAAGAATATTCTTCCTATTAGGGGTCTGGAGTGCGAATATTATCCCTAAGATTGTTTATTTCTTGTGGTAGCTTACTGAAAATGAGTGCATCGGAATATTGTCACGAAGCTTCTTCCAGGACAGAATTATACACGTGCCGGTGAAACATATCACTTGACAGCTCGCGTGTGGTTGGCTACACTGCGATTGCGAGGTTACAATAGCTGCCACCGCACACGCCAACAACTTTGAAGTACTTTTTGTAAATGTAAGCTACAATCAACGTTTATACGTAAGTGCAAGAAAGTACGTTTTTCTAACAATGGAGAGAACGACGATGGAGACCAAGCGTTTGATAGTATATTAAACCGGGAAATAAAAACACCTGAAGTTAATGACAATATCTATGAAAAGTGGTACAAGTTGTTACAGTAATAGCTGCATGTAAAACGTCGTATAATAATTCAAATCTAAGCATACTAAATAACACGCTATCCGCACTCATAGAAAGAATTAAAGCAAAACATAATAGCCTACCTGATTGCACAGAGAAAAAGAGTTAATTCTGTATACATTGACACTGATCAATTTACGATGTCAATGGCGCAATTCCATCCAGTTCTCCTTCACTGTCATCGGAATCGGCGCCAAAACCGTTGTCTTCATCATCATCATCATCATCGTTAAGAGAAATCATTAACTGTTCAAATGGTTCAAATGGCTCTGAGCACTATGGGACTTAACATCTGTGGTCATCAGTCCCCTAGAACTCAGAACTACTTAAACCTAACTAACCTAAGGACATCACACCCATCCATGCCCGAGGCAGGATTCGAACCTGCGACCGTAGCAGTCGCGCGGTTCCGGACTGAGCGCCTAGAACCGCGAGACCACCGCGGACTGGCTCATTAACTGTTCGTTTTCATTTATAATGCCGTCTATAGTCTGTGTTTCTCTTAGCAAATTTAGCTACCTGGCCTACTTTTTTCCTCCATGAGGCAGCGTCTACCGTAGCAAGACCTTCACGTAGCAGTCTTTCCACTTCTGTTATAGTAAAAGTCTTGTTGTTACTTCTAATGTACGCCTTGACTTCACTCACAGTGATAAGGCGGTAACCTAATTACCAAGTAACCAAAAAAAATGGTTCAAATGGCTCTGAGCACTATGGGACTTAACATCTATGGTCATCAGTCCCCTAGAACTTAGAACTACTTAAACCTAACTAACCTAAGGACAGCACACAACACCCAGCCATCACGAGGCAGAGAAAATCCCTGACCCCGCCGGGAATCGAACGCGGGAACCCGACCAAGTGACCCTGTTCGCTTGCAGTTTCATCCACAACATATTTAGGCGTCACAGGCTTATTTTGTTTCACGAGCGAGTATTACAGCAGTTTCGTCATTCTCATGTCCGCAGCAGTGTCTCTCGCCTGCAACCACTGCACCATAATTTCTTTACGGTCATTAGTGGTGGGAGCTTTATCTAAAATCACGGAATGGTACGGTGGATTGTCCATCACAAAAACGGTCGGAACACTAAACTAGAGCAATACGTTTTTAAACCACTGTAGAAACCGTGGGTGGTCCATATCCTCATGATAGTCACCGGTTTTTTTTTTCGATCGATAAACTAGAAGTCCTTCAGGCACAAAGCCGTTTGAAGATCCTGTATGGGCTAAAATTATTCGTGATCCTCTTCCTGTTGGCTGATGACCGCTGTTATTCGGAGTATCATCTGTCCAGCATTTCTCAACTGATTCTCCAGCGTTGACCCAGGTTTCGTCTAACCATATGACTGTGTGTGTGTCCTTTCCTACAATTTTGTGTAAGAAAATGATACGAGCTGCAACGACATGAGCTTTTTCGAGTAACAGTTTTCATCCATCTAACTTTTTAAAACGGAGGCCAATACTTTTTAATATCATCTTAAGTGACGTTTTCCCCCCTGAGAAAAGTTCATTTTCTTTTAAAGAAATTAGCAACTTCGCTATTGTGGGGTATTCTTTCCTTTTATAGTATCCGTATATGTGCCGACGAATTGCATCGGATTGCAAAGAATCAATATCTATAATAGGACAGGGCTGCTTCTTTTTCTTGCCCAGAGTACTTAAAAACACACTGTTTCTTCTACAGGGGCTAGCTTCCACACTGTTTGTTTCACTGTCTTGTAAGTTGAAGTAGCGCCCCTTTCCTTACAACTGTTCTTTCACTGAGTCCTAGAGTTTTCGAGGTACGCTCTAAAACTTTATCGGCAGGAATCGACGCACGCCCATGAACAGAAACAAATTCTTTTTCTTGCTCGTAAAACTCACGCGTCCTCCGTAGCAATTCCACAGCCTGACTAATGGTACTCCACGGCACAACGGATTGTCGCTTGGTGAACGACATCGTTTTGGAGACATTGTTTAGCAAACAAAAACTGTAGTCGTGGCGGTAACACAGCACAACAGCAGGCGTTCGCGCACTAACATACAATGTTTACACGGAAGCTGGCAACGTGGTAGAGTCGAAGCCGGAGCCGGCTTTTGTCGGTGCTGTTATTGGTTCAGTAGACGCGGTGTCTCCCGTTCCTTACTTGTTTGTTAGTTATACTACCAACTCTACGGCGCTTGGGGAGTGACCTTGAAGTGGCATGTTTCAGCGGCCCGGGTATAGGAAGCGCATCAAGAGATGTACTACATGAATAGATGTTGCGGGACAGAATGTACAGGAATGACATTAGCTGCAATGCTGTTTAGCCAATTCAAAATGTTATGTAAAAAAAAATGCCTTTGCTTTCTGAATTGGACTCCTAAACGGGTTTCGACGACTTGCTGCAGTTAGTGCAGGGCGGTGGCAGGAATGTGGGTGCGCAGCGGGAGCGGCGCCTTACCTGGCAGGCAGCTGACCGCCTTCTCCTCGTCGGAGCACTTCTGCGTCAGCCACAGATAGTCGAACCACTTGATCACCTTCACCTGCAGGTGGCTGGGCACCCGCCGCATGCGCATGTACGTCTTCACCCCGTCCAGTTTCGCTGTGAAAACACAAGCGTTCGTCGTAAGAGCTCCTGTTAGTGCAAGTGAAACTACACTACTGGCCATTAAAATTGCGACACCACGAAGATGACGTGCTACAGACGCGAAATTTAACCGACAGGAAGAAGATGCTGTGATATGCAAATGATTAGCTTTTCAGAGCATTCACACGAGGTTGGCGCCGGTGGCGACACCTACAACGTGCTGACATGAGGAAAGTTTCCAACTGATTTCTCATACACAAACAGCAGTAGACCGGCGTTGGTGCCTGGTGAAACGTTGTTGTGATGCCTCGTGTAAGGAGGAGAAATGCGTACCATCACGTTTCCGACTTTGAAAAAGGTCGGATTGTAGCCTATCGCGATTGCGGTTTATCGTATTGCGATATTGCTGCTAGCGTTGGTCGAGATCCTGTGACTGTTAGCAGAATATGGAATCGGTGGGTTCAGGAGGATAATACGGAACGCCGTGCTGGATCCCAACGGCCGCGTATCACTAGCAGTCGAGATGACAGGCATCTTATCCGCATGGCTGCAACGGATCGTGTAGCCACGCCTCGATCCCTGAGTCAACAGATGGGGACGTTTGCAAGACAACAACCATCTGCACCAACTGTTCGACGACGTTTGCAGCAGCATAGACTATCAGCTCGGAGACCATGGCTGCGGTCACTCTTGACGCTGCATCACAGACAGGAGCGCCTGCGATGGTGTACTCAACGACGAATCTGGGTGCACGAATGACAAAACGTCATTTTTTCGGATGAATCCAGGCTCTGTTTACGGCATCATGATGGTCGCATCCGTGTTTGGCGACATCGCGGTGAACTCATATTCGAAGCGTGTATTCGTCATCGCCATACTGGCGTGCCACCCGGCGTGATGGTATCGGGTGCCATTGGTTACACGTCTCGGTCACCTCTTGTTCGCATTGACGGCACTTTGAACAGTGGACGTTACATTTCAGATGTGTTACGACCCGTGGCTCTACCCTTCATTCGATCCCTGCGAAACCCTACATTTCAGCAGGATAATGCACGACCGCATGTTGCAGGTCCTGTACGAGCCTTTCTGGATACAGAAAATGTTCGTCTGTTGCCATTGCCAGCACATTCTCCAGATCTCTCACCAATTGAAAACTTCTGGTCAATGATGGCCGAGCAACTGGCTCGACACAATACGCCAGTCACTACTCTTGATGAACTGTGGTATCGTGTTGAAGCTGCATGGGCAGCTGTACCTGTACACGCCATCCAAGCTCTGTTTTGACTCAATGCCCAGGCGTATCAAGGCCGTTATTACGGCCAGAGGTGGTTGTTCTGGGTAGTGATTTCTCAGGATCTATGCACCCAAACTGCGTGAAAATGTCATCACATGTCAGTTCCAGTATAATATATTTGTCCAATGAATACCCGTTTATCATCCTCATGTCTTCTTGGCGTAGCAATTTTAATGGCCAGTAGTGTACATAGCCCAAGTGAAACTGTATAATAGGACACAAAAAGTGGAGCATCAGTCGTAGTTCATTTGGTCTCGGGGAAATGCACGATTACAAAAATAAATATTAAAAAGTGGCTGTTCAGACCAAAAACAATAAAGTGGCGTACTGCAAGAAAGAATCGCATTGGTGACAAGAAATTTAGCTCAAGTGAAAATGAGAACATTTAACGTACATCAAAAATGAAAGAGAAAGTGTACGCAGATAGTATTTGACATGTAACAATACCCTCAACTTATAATTCAATCGGTTAAGTGGAGAAGCGATCATGTCCCAAAAAGTAAATTTTTCAGAACACACGAAAACTTAATTTACTACACAATGGGTTTAAGCATGATTTCGTGGTGTTGCTATTTAGCAGTTGGCCAAAAGGGTAACAGCATGCACCGTTACAACGCGCTTTATTCATTAAGTATGGTCAGTATTCCAGTTTTAATGTCCTGGAGGTGACCCTTTTCTTAACCTAATGGTGTTGATGAACCAAATAGTGTTCACATTCATTACATCAGTAAAAAATGTTTTATGACCATATAGGTTTTATTCATCATGTACCTAAAATACAACGACAATCAGAATACGAGTACAAAGCAGACAATGGTCGGTATGCTTCATCTTTATCTTGTCCTTGTTTCACTGACCACTAGCAGATACTGTTATAAAATGAATTCTGCTTGCCAGGTATGTATTGCAGAATTTTCCTTACATCGTCTATGTTCTTTTTTTTAACTTAGTATTAAGTAAACAGTCTTAATCGCGTTTTTTATTTATTTGATGCCTACCGGTTTCAGCCCATTTCAGGGGTCATCTTCAGGGTAAAACATTATACTTACGTAATCCACTCTTATCAGATGGTTGTCATTAGTTTTGTCTATTTCGCCTTGAAGGTGGCCCCTGGGATGGGCTGAAACCGGTCGGCACTAAACAAATAAAAAAAACCGTGATTAAGACTGTTTTCTTAATACAAAGTTAATTTTATATCAATCACTGTTACTCCACAACCATGTTGTCCAAACATCGTTCTTCTTTTTGTTGGAACAGGTCCATCATATTCTTGTCTATCTTGATATGGCTCCTTCTCTAATTCATCACACATCTAATGAGCGCTTCTGTTGATTGGATATGACCGTTTGTTATACAAAACGATGTGAGCAGATATAAGGATCTGTTATCTCCGGTAAACGTAAATCTCTACATATAAAAGGCAATGTCCTGACACACTGACTGACTCCTCATTGCCCAGCCCAAACTGCTGTGGATAGAAACTTGAAATTTGGAACAGGTGTGGGTCTTATGCTGTAGACATCGTTTAAGAAGGGGTTTTTCGAAATTCCAACTCTATGCGGAAGAAATAGGTGATGAAGGCAATTTTGAGGCTAGTTCTATGAAAATTGGTATTTGGTTTCCCGGCCAGAAATAAAGAAATATATGATTCAGCATTTTTGGAAACTTAATCCTATGTGATGAAATAGAGGGCTAAAGCTTTTTCTGAAAATATATTATTGTTAAGGAATTACTTAAGTACATTTATCTATGAACATCGTTATTTGACTTCTCGATTACATGAGAATTTTTATGAGAATATTTTATTATGAAAGCATTTTTAAAGCTAAATCTATGAAAATTTAAATCTGGCTTTTCAGTTAAAAAATAAAAAAATGCCTGTTTCACTATGTTTGGAAATTCAACACCTTTGTGGGTGAAACGGAGGATGAAATTCTTGCTGGAAATATTTCATTGTGCAAGCATTTTGGAGGTTAATGGTATGAAAATTTGTATTCGGCTTCTCTGCTAGAAGTAAAGCATACGCATGTCATTTTTTTTTTAAACTCAGTCCCTAAGGGGGTGAAATAGGCGATGAAACGTTTTATGAAAATATTTCATTGCGAAGGCATTTTTAAAGATAAATCTTTGAAAATTGATGTTTGTCTTCCAGAAAAGCAAAAATACGTGCTTCACTGTTTTTGGAAATTCAGCACCTAAGAAGTGTAATAAAGGATGAAAATTTTCAAGAAATTATTTCTTTATGTTAAAAAAAACTTGAAGCTAAATTTATGATAACTGGTATTTGACTTTTCGGTTAGATACAAAAAAATATTTATTAGGGCATGAAATGTGTTATGTCAATATCTCCACAACAACGCAAAAGATATGGTTAACAAAAACTTTGGACTCCAGCTACCAGAATTGCCTCTAGGTCTGAAGTACATTCGGAAAAATCCTTGCTTATATGAACGTAATTAGAGTGAAAAGCTTAGAAGGTCTAGCAATTAGTGAACAAGATAAAATTCGATTAAATATGAACAAAAAGAAATCTCTGCAGGCCGTACCGTCTACACAAGCGAGGCAGCGGACGCTAAGCTAAGTGAAAAATAAGCCCCCTTTTCTATCTCACCGATGTAATTAGTTTTAAGAATTCCGAAAATAAATATTTCGGGAGTATGGCGATTCAAATACGCGCCCGCCCATCGCGATTTAAGTTTTCCGTGATTTCCTTAAATTGCTGCAGGAAAATGACGGGATGGTTGCTTTGAAAGGGCACTGCCGATTACCTTCCTCATGCATAACAAAACAATCCGAGGTTATGCTCCGTCTAGTGAAGGGATTTTAAACGTTCCTTCATTTGAAACTGAAGACACGCGTTAAAAAATAACTAACCCGAATAAATCCTCCCACTATAACAACAAAATCGACAAAGACTACGCTGCTGTTCGCTGGTGAGAAGAAAGCATGTGACAGGAATGAGAGAGAAAGAGTCTATGGTTACACCGTGGCGTGCTCTAGAGAAGAAAACTACTTACCGTTCTAAGTACATCTTCACGAATGCAATTACACGAGCATTGTAACTGTGACTGACTTCATGAGAGCCAGGAGATGGGAATACGGTGTCTCACCTTTTCAGCTCACTAATAACAAGAACCCATGGTCTAGGGGCGCAGTCGCCCTTCGGTAGGCTAGCGGCACGGACGTCTTGTTTACGTCTTCGCCGCGCAGCTCACTTGCGTAGTTGTCTACATGAACCTGCCGTGTTTGCGCTTTATATTTCCTTTGAAAGAGAATCGCTTATGCCCACAGAAAATCGACACTGAATATTAGCTTTTCACGTGAATATGCTCGACCAAAAGCACTTGAAACCGAACAGTTTATCAGGGAAGAAGTGAAGATTGGTTGCAACGATCTCGTTGGCATCCACCTGTCTCTAGTGAGCAGTATGGTGTATGTGAAAGGAGTGTGTGACAAAATTCTACGTGCAACTCGAAATGAAGTACCGTCACTCCGATGGGCACAACGGTGACGTAAGTGTGGGAGATGCGGGACTTGGACTCAGGACGATCCGTACCTTTGAACTCCCTCTCAAGGTGCCTTCAGAGGTAGTGGTATCTGCATTTCGCCCATATGAAAACGTGATTAGCCATTCAGCTTAGAAGTGAGCTCAGTTCACCACATACCTGGTTCTCAGTGGAGTATGAATGATCTGCTTAGAGCTAACAAAACATGTGCCGTCCGACTTATGTATTGGTGGACGCCATGCGATTATAATTTATGACGGCCAGCCGAAGACGTCCTCGGAATGTGGCCAAGAAGGACACCTACGTTCCAGCTGCATGCAATGCAGTACCGCACAGTACCGAATCCGGACCAGCAGGCCAAAACTGCCTCGACGACGCTCCCGCTGATGTCTGTCGAGGTTCTTCTTAACGACTCCCAACCGCGATCACCACTGGCTCCTACTACTGACACATCGCCGTATCCGGTAATGACCGAGGCTGCTGCTGACGGAACAACGCCCTTTCCCCTCCTCCTATGTTGTGCAGTGGTAAGCAATCTCTGGTGCAGCGGATGGCACTTAACTCCATGGTTGTGCCTACCGATGCTTTTTGCCTGACCATCCGGATCCCCAGGCAACGGTCGCCATAGAGACGTCGGAAACGGCGTATCGCCCCGTCTGACACCTGCAGGACGCAATCTCAAGACGATGAGTATCACCCCTCTCAAGATGTTCACCCGATGGACGATGGAAGCACCAGCCTGCCCCCGTCGGAGGTACAACCATCTTGACAGGTGCCAGCCGCTGTACCTACGGACATCCAGTAGCAGCTGAACCAGCATCACTGTTCCACCACCGACGTGACAACGCCGTCGGACTCGACGCCATCCACACACGTTTGCCTGGTTTGATAATGCACAAGACGAAACACCCACCTATGTGACAACAGCGAATGCTGCTGCTCAATCCCATGAGTGCTATTCGGCGTGGGTACTCGGTGGGGATGTGCAGCCTACTGGTACGACGTTGCCGTTCGATCTACATCTACATCTACATTCATACTCCGCAAGCCACCCAACGGTGTGTGGCGGAGGGCACTTTACGTGCCACTGTCATTACCTCCCTTTCCTGTTCCAGTCGCGTATGGTTCGCGGGAAGAACGACTGTCTGAAAGCCTCCGTGCGCGCTCTAATCTCTCTAATTTTACATTCGTGATCTCCTCGGGAGGTATAAGTAGGGGGAAGCAATATACTCGATACCTCATCCAGAAACGCACCCTCTCGAAACCTGGCGAGCAAGCTACACCGCGATGCAGAGCACCTCTCTTGCAGAGTCTGCCACTTGAGTTTATTAAACATCTCCGTAACGCTATCACGGTTACCAAATAACCCTGTGACGAAACGCGCCGCTCTTCTTTGGATCTTCTCTATCTCCTCCGTCAAGCCGATCTGGTACGGATCCCACACTGATGAGCAATACTCAAGTATAGGTCGAACGAGTGTTTTGTAAGCCACCTCCTTTGTTGCTGGACTACATTTTCTAAGCACTCTCCCAATGAATCTCAACCTGGTACCCGCCTTACCAACAATTAATTTTATATGATCATTCCACTTCAAATCGTTCCGCACGCATACTCCCAGATATTTTACAGAAGTAACTGCTACCAGTGTTTGTTCCGCTATCATATAATCATACAATAAAGGATCCTTCTTTCTATGTATTCGCAATACATTACATTTGTCTATGTTAAGGGACAGTTGCCACTCCCTGCACCAAGTGCCTATCCGCTGCAGATCTTCCTGCATTTCGCTACAATTTTCTAATGCTGCAACTTCTCTGTATACTACAGCATCATCCGCGAAAAGCCGCATGGAACTTCCGACACTATCTACTAGGTCATTTATATATATTGTGAAAAGCAATGGTCCCATAACACTCCCCTGTGGCACGCCAGAGGTTACCTTAACGTCTGTAGACCTCTCTCCATTGATAACAACATGCTGTGTTCTGTTTGCTAAAAAATCTTCAATCCAGCCACACAGCTGGTCTGATATTCCGTAGGCTCTTACTTTGTTTATCAGGCGACAGTGCGGAACTGTATCGAACGCCTTCCGGAAGTCAAGAAAAATAGCATCTACCTGGGAGCCTGTATCTAATATTTTCTGGGTCTCATGAACAAATAACGCGAGTTGGGTCTCACACGATCGCTGTTTCCGGAATCCATGTTGATTCCTACATAGTAGATTCTAGGTTTCCAAAAACGACATGATACTCGAGCAAAAAACATGTTCTAAAATTCTACAACAGATCGACGTCAGAGATATAGGTCTATAGTTTTGCGCATCTGCTCGACGACCCTTCTTGAAGACTGGGACTACCTGTGCTCTTTTCCAATCATTTGGAACCCTCCGTTCCTCTAGAGACTTGCGGTACACGGTTGTTAGAAGGGGGGCAAGTTCTTTCGCGTACTCTGTGTAGAATCGAATTGGTATCCCGTCAGGTCCAGTGGACTTTCCTCTGTTGAGTGATTCCAGTTGCTTTTCTATTCCTTGGACACTTATTTCGATGTCAGCCATTTTTTCGTTTGTGCGAGGATTTAGAGAAGGAACTGCAGTGCGGTCTTCCTCTGTGAAACAGCTTTGGAAAAAGGTGTTTAGTATTTCAGCTTTACGCGTGTCATCCTCTGTTTCAATGCCATCATCATCCCGGAGTGTCTGGATATGCTGTTTCGAGCCACTTACTGATTTAACGTAAGACCAGAACTTCCTAGGATTTTCTGTCAAGTCTGTACATAGAATTTTACTTTCGAATTCACTGAACGCTTCTCGCATAGCCCGCCTTACGCTACCTTTGACATCGCTTAGCTTCTGTTTGTCTGAGAGGTTTTGGCTGCGTTTAAACTTGGAGTGAAGCTCTCTTTGCTTTCGCAGTAGTTTCCTAACTTTGTTGTTGTACCACGGTGGGTTTTTCCCGTCCCTCACAGTTTTACTCGGCACGTACCTGTCTAAAACGCATTTTACGATTGCCTTGAACTTTTTCCATAAACACTCAACATTGTCAGTGTCGGAACAGAAATTTTCGTTTTGATCTGTTAGGTAGTCTGAAATCTGCCTTCTATTACTCTTGCTAAACAGATAAACCTTCCTCCCTTTTTTTTTTATTCCTATTAACTTCCATATTCAGGGATGCTACAACGGCCTTATGATCACTGATTCCCTGTTCTGCACTTACAGAGTCGAAAAGTTCGGGTCTGTTTGTTATCAGTAGGTCCAAGATGTTATCTCCACGAGTCGGTTCTCTGTTTAATTGCTCGAGGTAATTTTCGGATAGTGCTCTCAGTATAATGTCACTCGATGCTCTGTCCCTACCACCCGTCCTAAACATCTGATTGTCCCAGTCTATATCTGGTAAATTGAAATCTCCACCTAAGACTATAACATGCTGAGGAAACATATGCGAAATGTATTCCAAATTTTCTCTCAGTTGTTCTGCCACTAACGCTGCTGAGTCGGGAGGTCGGTAAAAGGAGCCAATTATTAACCCAGCTCTGTTGTTGAGTGTAACCTCCACCCATAATAATTCACAGGAACTATCCACTTCTACTTCACTACAGGATAAACTACTACTAAAGCGACGAACACTCCACCACCGGTTGCATGCAATCTATCCTTCCTAAACACCGTCTGTACCTCTGTAAAAATTTCGGCAGAATTTATCTCTGGCTTAAGCCAGCTCTCTGTACCTATAACGATTTCAGCTTCGGTGCTTTCTATCAGCGCTTGAAGTTCCGGTACTTTACCAACGCAGCTTCGACAGTTTACAATTACAATACCGATTGCTGCTTGGTCCCCGCATGTCCTGACTTTTCTCCGCACCCTTTAAGGCTGTTGCCCTTTCTGTACTTGCCCGAGGCCATCTAACCTAAAAAACCGCCCAGTCCACGCCACACAACCCCTGCCACCCGTGTAGCCGCTTGCTGCGTGTAGTGAACTCCTGACCTATCCAGCGGAACCCGAAACCCCACCACCCCATGGCGCAAGTCGAGGAATCTGCAGCCCACACGGTCGCAGAACCGTCTCAGCCTCTGATTCAGACCCTCCACTCGGCTCTGTACCAAAGGTCCGCAGTCAGTCCTGTCGACGATGCTGCAGATGGTGAGCTCTGCTTTCATCCCGCTAGCGAGACTGGCAGTCTTCACCAAATCAGATAGCCGTCGGAAGCCAGAGAGGATTTCCTCCGATCCATAGCGACACACATCATTGGTGCCGACATGAGCGACCACCTGCAGATGGGTGCACCCTGTACCCTTCATGGCATCCGGAAGGACCCTTTCCACATCTGGAATGACTCCCCCCGGTATGCACACGGAGTGCACATTGGTTTTCTTCCCCTCTCTTGCTGCCATTTCCCTAAGGGGCCCCATTACGCGCCTGACGTTGGAGCTCCCAACTACCAGTAAGCCCACCCTCTGCGACCGCCCGGATCTTGCAGACTGAGGGGCAACCTCTGGAACAGGACAAGCAGCCATGTCAGGCCGAAGATCAGTATCAGCCTGAGACAGAACCTGAAACCGGTTCGTCAGACAAACCGGAGAGGCCTTCCGTTCAGCCCTCCGGAATGTCTTTCGCCCCCTGCCACACCTTGAGACTACCTCCCACTCTACCACAGGTGAGGGATCAGCCTCAATGCGGGCAGCATCCCGGGCAACCACAGTCTTAGTCCGATCGGGGGATGCGTGGGACGAGCTGGCCGTCCCCGACAAACCCCCATCCGGACCCCCACAGTGATGCCCATTGGCAACAGCCTCAAGCTGTGTGACCGAAGCCAACACCGCCTGAAGCTGAGAGCGAAGGGATGCCAACTCAGCCAGCATCCGAACACAGCAGTTGCAGTCCCTATCCATGCTAAAAACTGTTTTGCAAAGAACGTCTGAACTAATCTACAGAGAGCGCAAACAAATCGACAAAATTTAAACGGTTATTAAAATACAAGATTGCCTAGTAAATGCAGTAATGCTGCTACTTGCGCACTGCTGACACACTGCTCGGCAGCGGAAGGAGACTACGCGATTTTACACTATTCAGGTACTAAAACGCGATGCTACAACTCGCAAATACTATAATACGCCCGAAATTTATGTATCAAACAATGCAAGTACCAAAAACACTCAAAGAAATTAAGAATTAAACTATGTAACAAATGAGTGAGCTAGGAGTATACGACTTGCTGCTGCAGCTGCTTATCCAACGGCGGCAGGGAGCACACTGACTGTGACCAACCGACACTGGCCGTTCAAAACAAAAACAAAAGACAAACGACTACGCGAATTTACACTATTCAGGTACTAAAACGCGATGCTACAACTCTCAAATACTATAATACGCCCGAAATTTATGTATCAAACAATGCAAGTACCAAAAACACTCAAAGAAATTAAGAATTAAACTATGTAAGAAATGAGTGAGCTAGGAGTATACGACTTGCTGCTGCAGCTGCTTATCCAACGGCGGCAGGGAGCTGCTGTTCCTGCCACCGTGAGCATCCCAGCAATCACAATTCCGCGACAAGCTTACAGGATTGGATCCATGGATGTCAACAGCATTGGCACCCCTGTCAAACTACAAATGCTCCACGAAATGTCGAGGGCGTCGGATTTCGATGTTGCTCTTCTGCAGGAAGTTCGCCTAGCGAGCTTCTTACTATGGCTATGTTTCTTACTTCACGTTCTGCGGTGAGAGTGGCAGTGGGACGGCTATCCTTTTAAAGGAAGGCATTGAGGTAGACGAAGTGATTTACCTACCATCGACTAGGGGCCTTACTGTGACTTTCAATGGCGTCGAATCATCAATGCTTTTGCTCCTTCGGGCACGGCCAAGCGACGGGAACGGTCACGATTCTATTCAGGAGAGGTCGCTCCTTTGTTTTTGGGCCACAACGACCGTATTATTCTTGGCAGCGACTTAAACTGTGTGTTATCCCAGAAGGACCAACATTCTCATTCCACCACATGCCAGGAACCCAAACTGCTCGTGCATCAACTGAACCTCCACCGATACTTAGAACCTAGTGCACGGTGATCGACCTGGATATAGGTATATCACCAGCCATTCAGCAAGTCGTCTTGAGCGTGTCTATGTTTCCCAAGCAATCGTAACTGCCGTGCATTACGCTGAGTTGTGACCTACAGACGTCTCCTACCATATCACCTACATTCGTACTGTTTCCCTCCAAGAGCAAAAGGTGTGGCGCGGTCAAGGATTCAAAATGCAGGCAGGTCGTAGAGGCGATGTGTAACAACTATGTGGGAAGCTTTCCAGTGTATCCTTCCGTGGTGCCTCGACTGCACCAAGCCTGCTTTGCGTCGATCGATGATGAATTACGATGCCGACAAAATGCTGTGGCAACGACATACCATGGAACATTATTTTACAATTCTCCGCGAACTCTCAGGCCGCGCACCCTCTCTTCAACGACAGGTTGAAATTCAACGGATTGAGGTGAAGATAATTTCGCTTATGAGTCGCTTCCTTGAGGGCACAATAGTATGCGCAAGATGTCACGATTGGTCACTAGGAGAATCCCCGTCCGTGCATAATATTACATGAGAGAAGCAGTGGTTTCGGAGAAAGCTGGCAACGCCCTTGACATGCCAGATGGTTGCTGATTGACGCCCCAGAATTGTATTTCAGACGCCTTCGTGGATCACTACAAACAGTTCTATGCAGCAGAGGACCAGAACATCGTGGTATTGACTGATGGTCTCCGTCCGTTCGTTGACAGGAACCCTTCACGGGGCTGCTACGGAGAGCGACGATTACGGTTGATGACGTCGCTGCTGCTCTTCATAAGGGTACGGCGAACAAAGCCCTAGGTCCTGACGGGTTTCCGCTTTAGTTTTACTGCACATTCCAAGACATCATGTCTTCACGCTGGACTGCGATGTATGAAGAACTGATTAACCCTGCCGGCCTAAGTGGCCGTGGGGTTAGAGGCGCTGCAGTCTGGAACCGCAAGACCGCTACGGTCGCAGGTTCGAATCCTGCATCGGACATGGATGTTTGTGATGTCCTTAGGTTAGTTAGGTTTAACTAGTTCTAAGTTCTAGGGGACTAATGACCTCAGCAGTTGAGTCCCATAGTGCTCAGAGCCATTTTCGATTAACCCTGCCGGCCGTTGTGGCCGAGCGGTTCTAGGCGCGTCAGTCCGGAACCGCGCTGCTGCTACGATCGCAGGTTCGAATCCTGCCTTGGGCATGGATGTGTGTGATGTCCTTAGGTTAGTTAGGTTTAGGTAGTTCTAAGTTCTAGGGGACTGATGACCTCAGATGTTAAGTCACATAGTGCTCAGAGCCATTTGAACAATTTGATTAACCCTGACCTTCCTGTCCCACCTGAATTCATAGAAGGCTTGCTTATCCCGGTCCCCAAGCCGTCGTGAGGTCGGAGCGTTGGACATTGTCGGCCACTGACCGTGTTAAATTTTGACTTCAAGATTTTTACCTTGATTCTTGCCGCTCACGTTCGGCCAACGTCCCTCAAGTCATCCCTACGGATCAAACGTGCTTTGGAGGTGTCAGTAACATGCAGACGGTGCTCAGCGATTACCGTGACATCATAGTCATGGCTGCAACCTGCCGCATTCTCGGTGCCTTAGTGACAGTGGACTTCGACCAATCCTTTGATAGAGTGAGTCATGACTTTCTGGAAGAAGTACTCCGACGGATGGTCTTTCCCCACAGATTTATACACGTCGTCTTGCGACTCTTCCGAGGTGCCACGTCCCGAGAGCTCGCCAATGGCCGTGTAGCGCGCCCTGCTACTATCATGTCCGCTGTCAAGGCTCCTTTTGCCATCGCCCTTGAGCCACTGTTACGCGGTTTGAGCAGCCGGTTGACATGGATAACAATTAGGGGACAGGCTTTCATCTTAAGTGATAGATCCCAGTATGTGATCCTCGATGGTGAGTGTTCATTGGAGGTGAGGGTATCATCTGGAGTGCCCCAGGGAAGTGTGATAGGTCCGCTGTTGTTTTCTATCTACATAAATGATCTTTTGGATAGGGTGGATAGCAATGTGCGGCTGTTTGATGATGCTGTGGTGTACGGGAAGGTGTCGTCGTTGAGTGACTATAGGAGGATACAAGATGGCTTGGACAGGATTTGTGATTGGTGTAAAGAATGGCAGCTAACTCTAAATATAGATAAATGTAAATTAATGCAGATGAATAGGAAAAAGAATCCTGTAATGTTTGAATACCCCATTATTAGTGTAGCGCTTGACACAGTCACGTCGATTAAACATTTGGGCGTAACATTGCAGAGCGATATGAAGTGGACAAGCATGTAATGTTAGTTGTGGGGAAGGCGGATAGTCGTCTTCGGTTCATTGGTAGAATTTTGGGAAGATGTGGTTCATCTGTAAAGGAGATCGCTTATAAAACACTAATACGATCTATTCTTGAGTACTGATCGAGCGTTTGGGATCCCTATCAGGTCGGATTGAGGGAGGACATAGAAGCAATTCAGAGGCGGGCTGCTGGTAGGTTTGATCATCACGCGAGTGTTACGGAAATGCTTCAGGAACTCGGGTGGGAGCCTCTAGAGGAATGGAGGTGTTCTTTTCGTGAATCGTTACTGAGGAAATTTAGAGAACCAGCATTTCAGGCTGCCTGCAGTACAATTTTACCGCTGCCAACTTACATTTCGCGGAAAGGCTACAAAGATAAGATAAGAGAGATTAGGGCTCGTACAGAGGCATATAGGCAGTCATTTTTCCCTCGTTCTGTTTGGGAGTGGAACAGGGAGAGAAGATGCTAGTTGTGGTACGAGGTACCCGCTGCCACGCACCGTATGGTGGATTGCGCAGTATGTATGTAGATGTAGATGTAGATCTGCCGTGCGAATGCAGATGACGTGGTGTTCTTGGTTCTATCAGGGGATGAAGTGCGAAAAGCACTGGAATGGATCAACCAGTACGGGACATCTGTGGGAAGCCGTGTGAACCTGACAAAATTTGGTGCTATGTTCCTTGGTAGAAGTCTTCCAACAGGGAGTGTAGCTCCATTGTCATTAGTGGACAAGTTCAAATGTTCGTGGATCACCTTCACGCGTGATATACAGCGCACGGTCTCATTTAACTATAAACGCCAGCTTGAAGCTATCCGCACGAGCGTTCGTGGCAACCTCTTGAGAGCAATGGACATGTTACAACGGATGGATTCTGTTAACACTCGTCTGGCTTCGTGACTACCCCATTCAGCACAGATTTTACCGATAGCAAAGGCAATGACACACAGAATGCAGGCGGCGTTCGGCTACTTTGTAAGGCGATTCTTATCTTCAAAGTCCGCTACGACACACTGAAACTCTCTCCTGGAGACGGCGGCCTCGGCCATGCTTATTTCGTGGGACATTTGGCCCAGTCTCTATCAATGGACCACCCTGTATAGTCGCGGACGTTCTGGCTGTCTCTTACATATTCAAACATGCTTGGACATCCGTCATCCACTAGTGGGGGAACCACTGGAGGATGCGTGCCCACGATACAAAGCTGGAACACTTGCAAGTTCCTATAGAGAATTACAAACTGAAAATTTAATATTGGCGTATGTCTCGCATACACTCACACAAGTACTCTCTTTCACACTCACCCTAACGCAAAACATAAATATCTACTTGAAATTCTTGAAGTTATTACTACAGTAAAATTATGAAAGGTTTTCTAAAATGAGAACTTTCCAAATTTGAATCTAAACACTGAAGGTGGTTCAAATGGCTCTGAGTACTATGGGACTTAACTTCTGAGGTCATCAGTCCACTAGAACTTAGAACTACTTAAACCTAACTAACCTAAGGACATCACACACATCCATGCCCGAGGCAGGATTCGAACCTGCGACCGTAGCGGTCGCGCGGTTCCAGACTGTAGCGCCTAGAACCACTCGGCCACTACGGCCGGCAACACTGAAGGTGTCATTCGGGAGAACGACGGTTCAATCCCGTCTCCGGCCATCCTGATTTAGGTTTTCCGTGATTTCCCTAAATCGTTTCAAGCAAATGCCGGGATGGTTCCTTTGAAAGGGCACGGCCGATTTCCTTCCCACTCCTTCCCTAACCCGAGTTTGCGCTCCGTCTCTAATGACCTCGTTGTCGACGGGACGCTAAACACTAACCACCACCACCACTGAAGGTGTTATGATATCTTTTCAAATAGTCACAGTTGGTGAATATATATATATATATATATATATATATATATATATATATATATTATCGGACAACTAAAAAACTATATATATATATATATATACATATATATAGTTTGTTAGTTGTATATATATATATATATAGTTGTATATATAGTTGTATATATATATATATATATATATATATATATATATATATATATATAGTTTTTTAGTTGTCCGATAATTATGTTTTCAATTGACTTTTTTTTTGTAACTTCCAAATTATGACACTTATTGCCTTCAGATTGTGACAGATTGTACCTTTACACAACAGAAGGTTATGTACCTAATATGAAGTTCCTCAGGCTATTTCTAGACCAGTTACTAATTTTTATAGTTCCAGTGAATGTAACTACTCTATAAGCGCCTCTCCGCTACATTCACACGCTGCAGTCACGCCATATGGTCATGACGGACGTCTGCAGGACACAGCTCTCCCGTTGCAGACCGTGTAAGATTCTGACTGCTTACACTGGGGCCCACATTCATTCATACAAGAAAGCTTTAATAGACAAACTGGCAATCGCGCCATAGTTGCGACGCCTCAAGTGAACTACAGCTAAAAAAATCGCATTCGACAAATAAACCCGTAGCAAACGGTACCCATCACAAAAACAAAGACGCTAAGAAATTATGCACCAACCTAATACTTTGCCAACAGACTCTTAGAACTCTGTACCTCAATTTCTTGAAAAATCCTTAGAAGTGTGTGGTACTAGAGCAGATACATCCAAGTATATATTACCAGTGTCGAGAACGTGAGCAAAATCGACTACCCCTAGGCTGCAACGAGTGATCGGTGCTTGTTAAACAAATATCGAATGCTCTTGAGCGATGTGTACGCCAGTGTTAAGCGGGCTGTGTCGACTTTGGAAGGCCGAATGAACCGGCCACCGCTCGCACCCGCCGGCTGGCGACTGAAATGCGATTGCAGTCAAACAGAGGCTGTCGATTGTCCCGCCTCATCTGGGCGCCGCATTACCTGCTGTTGGGACAGCGGCGGCCTTCATTAGTTGCCGGGCGTGTGTGCGCAGGGCTGGCGGGCTGTTTGACAACAGCGCGCAAATAGCGCTGATATGCGACACGGCCGCCGAGCGCAGGCTTAACTAACGAATGGAAATACGCTGCAGCAGCGGCGGCGGGTACCCTGCTGTGCTTGCGGCATAGCAGCCGGCGTGTTTTACTGTGCGGTCTTTACCTGCACGGGTCTGCACACTCAAGCCTGTGCATACGCAGCAGAAACGTGAGCGAAAAATGTAGACAGAATACAGGGCTTGTCACGAGGACAGGTACATGCTCCGAGAGGTGAGAGTAGTAATATATTAAATTAAAATAACTGCCATTACATGAACAGCAATAAATGCCAATAAGGGGTTATTATCAACTGATAATAAATTGATTTAGATGACACCACATTGTAAGTAGGCTATTTAGGTTTTTATATTGATAACGCCACGTAGCGCTCTGTATGAAAATCACTGGCTGTGCTGTGTGCAGCCTGTGGCTGGTTTGCATTGTTGGAATATTCTCTATTGTAGTGAGCAGTTGGCTGTTAACAGCGCGTAGCGTTGCGCAGTTGGAGGTGAGCCGCCAGCAGTGGTGGATGTGGGGAGAGAAATGGCGGAGTTTTGAGAGCTGATGATCTGGATGTGTGTCCATCAGAGACTAAATTTCTAAGACTGGATGTCATGAACTGCTACGTATATTATGACTTTTGAACACTATTAAGGTAAATACATTGTTTGTTCTCTATCAAAATCTTTCATTTGTTAACTATGCCTATCAGTAGTTAGTGCCTTCTGTAGTTTGAATCTTTTATTTATCTGGCAGTAGTGGCGCTCGCTGTATTGCAGTAGTTCGAGTAACGAGGATTTTTGTGAGGTAAGTGATTGATGAAAGGTATAGATTATTGTTAGTGAGGGCCATTCTTTTGTAGGGATTTTTGAAAGTCAGATTGCGTTGCGATAAAAATATTGTGTGTCAGTTTAAGCAGTCATTTATAATTTTTCTAAGGGGACGTTTCAACATATCTGTGTTGCATGAAGTAATAATTTATTCAGACACGTAAAGAATATATAGAAATGCTGGTCCTACTATAACTCAGTTTAAAAGGTGAAAATTGGTAATATTCAGTTGCAGCTTAGGTGCCATAAATCTGCGTAATCATTTTGGTAGTTATGAATTAGCCTAAGTCCAAAAAGCTGCTTCTTTTTTTGAGATGTTTATTTAATCGAGACAGGCCTGTTTCAGCACTATTGCCATCATCAGGCGATCTGAAAGAAATGGTTTTATTATATACTATTTTCTTAGGGCAGACGGTAGCCTACTTGTCATGTATGAGATTGAGAACCATACATTTATGGAATTCTTAACTTACCTGTAGCATCGCTGGTTAGTCACTCAAGCGTTTTTCTTACGTCTTTTAGAGTTATTTTATGACGTACCTTTCATAGGCTATATTTGTTGGAAGTTATAGCCTGAATTTTACTTGTTGTTCGTAACAATTTTTTGTCTGACGTTTAACCAACGATATTATAAGTTTACATCACAGGAGTTACTTATCAATTTCCCTTAGTTACCGTGTTGTTTATTTTTATCTGTGAGTGTGTGATTGGTTTGGCTTAACTTATGTCTTTGGTTGTTTATCCGGTTTCATGATCGATGATTTGAATAAAGTTTTCTATATAGCGTTTATATTTTAGATCTAATTGCTCGTTGAGTATTTGTTGTGGATATTTGTGTGCACGTGTGTAGATTTCGACCTCTTCCAGAATATTGAGAAGTGACCTTTAGGTATTATATGCAGAATTTGAATTGCTTTTTCTACATTGGTAATTGTATTGTTCTATCTGATTCTGAACAAATATCCCATATTAACTCACAGTCATGAAAGAAAGTATTCATACACTGTCGTTCATTTAGAATCTTTACTTATTACAACTAAAGATCATAGCCACAGACATTATTTGGTAAACTAACAGTTCTTTCCTAACATGTTGGGTAAGGTAATTTGGAAGTATTTTCAAGGAAACCTATTGTTTTATTAGAGCAAAATAAAAAAAAGTTGCAGTTAATTTTATTAACTAACTATACATGTGAGTCACATTTTACTAACGTATTACACTCTTCTTATTTTTGGTACTGTTCATAACTATACTTATTCTTTAAGCACACACACAAGATGGTAATTTTGCAATACATAAGGTTATTGTGCAGTAGCGGTAAGGTAACATCGCAACACAAAGTTTCATCTACCCTACTGCGCCAGTCCTCATCTTCACCCCAGTTGAATCTTCACAACAATTATCTCCCATGCAGACAGCTTCCTTAGTCGGTTGTTATGGTAGGATATCAAGTAGAAAGAGTATTGTACCCATGATGTACCTGATTTTTTTCTTCTCATCGGTTATGTTTGTGAAATACTTGCCTCCGATAATATTTGCTAAAAGAAAGGTGCAGAACCGATGTAAGAGCAACGATGACAGTCACCCAAATGAGTAACCCAAGATGAAGTACGATTGTTGAAACGCTAAGTGTTGACTTTCTTAAGTCACATATTTCACACAACAAATAAACCAAATTATTGACGTATCACTATAGTGATAGTCTCATCGTACATATTGCAAAAGTAAAATTGATTCGCAACAACAGAGAACACAACCACACTATTTCCACTGTGGAATGTGATGGGTCACACAACAGTAACTTGTTGAACCAACGCATACTTTTCACCGCATGTGATCGCAGCTGTAGCGAGAATAGAATGACTATATAGGCTCTCTAAGCGAGAATCCGTTTTCGTGCCATCTGTTGACAAAACCAGAAAACACTACATTGAATGGGATCATCGCAGCTAACTTATAACAAAATACTGTAAAATCATCTATATCGTGAAATTATCTTACCTTACCCAACATACAGAATTATCCTTATGCAAAAAGTAATTAAATATTCTGTTCCGGCTGGCATCACATAATGGAGAAAAAAGTATTCATACGTACAAAGAAAATTTCCATGTACATAAATATAACGACAATGGTAACGCTTTGTAAGCATTCCTCTTCTATGTATCTCTTTTGTTAACCTCTTTCGTATTGTATGATCGAGATAATATTTTGCCGTTCTTGTTGTAAACATTGTTTCAGAGCAGTCTTTCTTCGTATTTCACGTTTCCTGACCACTCCTTCAAGAGTAATCCAAACATTTTCAAGTGGTTTAAAGTCTGTACTCCGTGATGGAAACTTGGAGACATAGGGAATATGGCGCAACAATCACAAAAATCACAAACAAACAATTACCGTTGTATGCTAAGGTCATAGTAATCTGTGCCTAAACCTAAGCTAGCAACAATATTTCCCTATTTTCCCTTAGATATTGAAATACTGAAATCTGTTTATGTTACCAACAAAAACAATTTACCCAACATCAGACATAGCCATACATCTGTATACTACGCTGAAGCGCCAAAGAAAATGGTGTAGATTTGCATATTTAACTACAGATATATGTAAACAGGCAGAATACGACGCTGTGGTCGGCAACGCCTATGTAAGAGAACAAGTGTCTGGTGCAGTTGTTCGATCAGTTACTGCTGCTACAATAGCAGGTTATGAAGATTTAAGTGAGTTTGAATGTGGTGTTACAGTCGGCGCACGAGCGATGAGACACAGCGTCTCCGAGATAGCGATGAAATGGAAATTTCCTGTACGACCATTTCACGAGTGTATTAGGAAACCGGTAAAACATCAAATCTTCGACATCGCTGGAAACATGTTGCCCAGTCCGACTAGACTCGCTTCAAGTTGTATCGAGCGGGTGGGCATGTGCGCTTATGGAGACAACCTCATGAATGCATTGACCCTGAATGTCAGCAGTGACTGTTCAAGTTGGTGCAGGCTGTGTAATGGTGTGGGGCGTGTCCAGTTGGAGTGATATGGGACCTCTGATACGTCTAGATACGACTCTGGCAGGTTCAAATGGTTCAAATGGCTCTGAGCACTATGCGACTTAACTTCTGAGGTCATCAGTCGCCTAGAACTTAGAACTAATTAAACCTAACTAACCTAAGGACATCACACACATCCATGCCCGAGGCTGGATTCGAACCTGCGACCGTAGCGGTCACGCGGTTCCAGACTGAAGCGCCTTTAACCGCACGGCCGCACCGGCCGGCACTCTGGCAGCTGACACGTACGTAAGCATCCTGTCCGATGACCTGCAATCATTCATGTCCATTGTGCATTCCGACCGACTCGGGCAATTCCAGCAGAACTATGCGCCACTCCACACGTCCAAAATTGCTACACAGTGGCTCGAGGTACACTCTTCTGAGCTTAAAGACTTCCGCTAACCACCGAACTCCCCAGAAGGTAGTAGACGAGGTACTGGTAGGAGTAAAGTTGTGAGTACGGGGCGTGAGTCGTGCTTGGGTAGCTCAGATGGTAGAGCACTTGTCCGTGAAAGGCAAAGGTCCCGAGCTCGAGTCTCGGTCCAGCACACAGTTTTAATCTGCCAGGAAGTTTCCCCAGAACATTATTGAGCATATCATGGATGCCTTGCAACGTGCCATTCGGAAGAGATCTTCACCTCCTCGTACTCTTACGGAGTTATGGACAGCCATGCAGGATTCATGGTGTCAGTTCCCTCCAGCACTACTTCAGACATTCGTCGAATCGATGCCACGTCGTGTTGCGGCACTTCTGCCCTACACGATATTAGGCAGGTGTAACAGTTTCGTTGGCTCTCCAGTGTATAATTCCTTCACCACCACGCTGTGCGTTCAATGTGTTATTGATCCAACTCATTAGTTGGTCGTCTCCATTACTGAATTCTGACATCATCTAAAAATATGCTAAATTTACTTTCATCTTTGTACAGTACTTTGTTCCAGAAACTTGTTTCGTTTCTTATATGTACTGATGTAAGTTTTTCTTCTAGGTACACTAACTCCATAACCTGCACGAAGAGCCCTTCGTGTGATTTCCTTCCCGACCTTATCATTAACAAGCGCTAAGAATGCAAAAGCTGTAAATTTATAATATTTTTGACATCTTTATTAACACATTTAGTTCTCTTTGTGTTAGTTTCTGTGATCGACCTCGTCTTTCTCTGTTAATGAAAGTATTTATTTCTCTATATCGCGATACTATGAACTACACAGTTGCCTCGTTTCTTCCAATAATATTAGCTACATTCGAAAATGATTTTTTCGTTCCATATTTCCTCTACGGTCGTTTCCTTCCTTTTATGGCCCATTTTGCTGTTGCATCGGTATTCACTGCACATCAGAACTAATATGCACAAAATACAGCTTGCTACTGAAGACGTTCCTTGCTGCAAACTTTTCGTCACTTGTTTTTACGTTTACATTTCTAGCAGTGTATGAATACTTTATTTTCCAATGTGTAAAGCCAGATGGTACAGAATTTTTATTTACTTTCAGCAAACGGCTAATTTAGTTAATCTTTTTGCATGTACAGATTAGGAGGGGTAACCGTTACTCTTAATTTAACAAATTACATCTCTGATTCTCATCTTTAATTCTAATAAGTGAAGTTATTCTACGTGGACAAAGGCATATGAATAATTTTCTCCATGACTGTATGTCCTATTACTGTTTCCGAGGAAACTAATGGAAACATCGGGGAACAGGTCAATAAATGAAACATTGTGCTCTAATGTTTTAGTTATGTACATTTCCCCACCAAAAACGTTCAAAAAGTTCACCCTCAACCGCAATGCATTTTGCAGCTCTTGTAGACAGCTGCTGTGTGGCTGATCTGAGCTCCATCGTACGGTCCATTACTTGATCAAACGCATGTAAAATACGAGCGAGAAGTTCCTCCTTTGTGTCCTTTCTGCACTTGAAGACGTCGCTCTTAAGCCAAGCCCACAAACAGTAATCTAATGGGGTGAGATCGGGCGACTGATTCCACGGCGATCGGTCCAACGCCCAGGGTACGATTCACTGAGATACTGTGTCACTGGCCATGCGGAATGTGCAGGATCTCCGTCGCGCTGTAAGTACATACGACGTCTTGTTGCCAAAGAAATACCCTGCAAGTACTCTGGTAAAATACACTCCTGGAAATTGAAATAAGAACACCGTGAATTCATTGTCCCAGGAAGGGGAAACTTTATTGACACATTCCTGGGGTCAGATACATCACATGATCACACTGACAGAACCACAGGCACATAGACACAGGCAACAGAGCATGCACAATGTCGGCACTAGTACAGTGTATATCCACCTTCCGCAGCAATGCAGGCTGCTATTCTCCCATGGAGACGTTCGTAGAGATGCTGGATGTAGTCCTGTGGAACGGCTTGCCATGCCATTTCCACCTGGCGCCTCAGTTGGACCAGCGTTCGTGCTGGACGTGCAGACCGCGTGAGACGACGCTTCATCCAGTCCCAAACATGCTCAATGGGGGACAGATCCGGAGATCTTGCTGGCCAGGGTAGTTGACTTACACCTTCTAGAGCACGTTGGGTGGCACGGGATACATGCGGACGTGCATTGTCCTGTTGGAACAGCAAGTTCCCTTGCCGGTCTAGGAATGGTAGAACGATGGGATCGATGACGGTTTGGATGTACCGTGCACTATTCAGTGTCCCCTCGACGATCACCAGTGGTGTACGGCCAGTGTAGGAGATGGCTCCCCACACCATGATGCCGGGTGTTGGCCCTGTGTGCCTCGGTCGTATGCAGTCCTGATTGTGGCGCTCACCTCCACGGCGCCAAACACGCATACGACCATCATTGGCAGCAAGGCAGAAGCGACTCTCATCGCTGAAGACGACACGTCTCCATTCGTCCCTCCATTCACGCCTGTCGCGACACCACTGGAGGCGGGCTGCACGATGTTGGGGCGTGAGCGGAAGACGGCCTAACGGTGTGCGGGACCGTAGCCCAGCTTCATGGAGACGGTTGCGAATGGTCCTCGCCGATACCCCAGGAGCAACAGTGTCCCTAATTTGCTGGGAAGTGGCGGTGCGGTCCCCTACGGCACTGCGTAGGATCCTACGGTCTTGGCGTGCATCCGTGCGTCGCTGCGGTCCGGTCCCAGGTCGACGGGCACGTGCACCTTCCGCCGACCACTGGCGACAACATCGATGTACTGTGGAGACCTCACGCCCCACGTGTTGAGCAATTCGGCGGTACGTCCACCCGGCCTCCCGCATGCCCACTATACGCCCTCGCTCAAAGTCCGTCAACTGCACATACGGTTCACGTCCACGCTGTCGCGGCATGCTACCAGTGTTAAAGACTGCGATGGAGCTCCGTATGCCACGGCAAACTGGCTGACACTGACGGCGGCGGTGCACAAATGCTGCGCAGCTAGCGCCATTCGACGGCCAACACCGCGGTTCCTGGTGTGTCCGCTGTGCCGTGCGTGTGATCATTGCTTGTACAGCCCTCTCGCAGTGTCCGGAGCAAGTATGGTGGGTCTGACACACCGGTGTCAATGTGTTCTTTTTTCCATTTCCAGGAGCGTATTTCGAAGGATATCTGTACTGCATTAAGACTGTTATCTAAAACAACTGGACCGATGAGTTGGTAATCAATAATACCGCATCACATGATCACTGAGAAATGTCGTTGAAAATTTGTTTCCGAGCAGACTTCCATCTGCCAACGCTTGGGAGTTGCATGTGTTATTGATGTCACTGCGGCTAAATGTCGATTCATCAGTTAACAGAATACATGAAATGCAGCGTTTACTGGCAGTGTTCCACTGACAGAATCCCTTTTGTTTGGCGTCATCTCCTATACGCAGATTTTGCGCATACTGCCGCTGTTACGGATACGGGCCCGCTCGTGTACGGTGCGCATCACTCGTGTTTGTGGAGTACCAAGCTGTGCAGCAGCCCTTCTGGAGCTGGTGGCTGGGCTCCATTCTACCATTTCAGCTTCACTAAGATGTTGTCGGGCGGGACGTTCACGTACAACACGCACGCTGGGAAACGTACCATACTAGTGCAGTCGGTCAGACACCCATGTAAATACCCTGCTATCCGGAAGTCTGTTATTACGAAATCGTCGTTCGCATTCGCGAACAGCGGCTCTGGAATTCCCATTGTAAAACCCGTAGACAAAGATCATGTTATCATACACTGTATATTTGAAGACCTGTGACATTTTCACTACAGCGACCCGCACTGTTTTGACTGTACACGTAACAACACTACTGTAGTACAGTGGTGCAATGGCTGTAGTAGTGAGAAGTGAGGTAAACAATGTGTATACTTGCAGGTCTCGTCGCCCCACACACGTAAGTGAAGTGCGCAATGAAATGGTCACTAGAGACAGAACTACCTAGCCTCATGTTTTTTGGTTGTAGTAGTACGTGAGTCTTGATGAAGGACATGCGACTGTCGCCCGTGATTTTCGAATTGATTTATTGTTAAATAAACTTAAGAAAATGACAAATGTTGACTTGAAGTTTTTTGTTCGGAATGACCAATACTGTTACCCTTCGAAGAATGTATTTTTCCTCCTTACTTACTGCGTATTTTTTTCAGATATTATACATCTAAATCACACCTAAACTCGGTAAACCACTGTGAAGTAGGAACTTTGTATTGTGCCACATATTAATTTTGTTCCTCTTCATTTCACGGATGTAATTAATGTAATCTTGTCGTCGATGTCACTTCGGGAGCGACTTGTATGTGGTTGTAACACATGTTTAGATTCATCAGTTCAAACTGATTGCAGAAACTAGTTCAGGTGTTTTAGAATTTCCGCGACACTTTCACATGGGTCAGACGAACCTGTGATGTTCTTGCTTCCCTTCGTTGTATACGTTCAACAGCCTCACTTAGTACTACTACCTGTTACACTAATACAACTAATTAATACCCCGGGATGTATCACACGACAGTTCTCCAAACCATCTCCTTCGTAGACAGACTGCGAGTTCCAATTGTTCTTCCACTGAACCGAAGCCTACCACCTGGCTTACCTGACTGCCCCTATGTGATCACTCCATTTTATATGCTTAAAAACTGTTAGAAATAGGATTTGTATTACTTTTTGTATTCATATTCTCAAAAAGTATATTACCCTTTTCAGTTTTTTAAGAACTGCACGAGTTCACGAAGATTTAAGGCAAGTTGCCAAACATTCTACCACTTTAAAATCTTTTTAAGAGCTTACTGAATATTTGTGCAACTTTTTCAGATAGTACTTCATTATAAATCCGCCTCCGTAGCTAAGTGATGATCGCAGCTAACTGCCCTACGGAGGAACCGGGTTCGATTCCTGGAGCTGGTGGGAGGATTGAAACGGGGTGCACTCAGACTTGTGGTGCAAATTGAGTAGCTACTTGACCGAGTACCAACTGTCTTTTTTTAGTTATTAGTCATCTGAATGGTTTTATGCGGCTCGCTACCAATTCCTCTCCTGTGCTAACCTCTTCACCTCATATTAGGACTTTTCAACCTACGTCCTCAATTATTTGTTGGATGTATTCCAATCTCTCTCTTCCTCTACAGTTTTTACCCTCTACAGCCATGGAAGTTATTCCCTGAAGTCTTAACAGATGTCCTATCATTCTGTCTGTTCTCCTTCTCAGCGCTTTCCATATATTCCTTTCCTCTCCGATTCTGTGGAGAATCTCCTCATTCCTCACCTTATCAATCCATTTCATTGTCAACATTCATCTATAGCATCACATCTCAAATGTTTCGATGTTCTTCTGTTTCGGTTTTCCCACTGTCCCCGTTTCTCTACCATACAATGCTGTGCTCTACACGTACATTTTCAGAAATTTCTTCCTCAAATTACGGTCTATTTTTGATACTAGTAGACTTCCCTTGGCCAGGAATGCCCTTTTTGCCAGTTCTAGTCTGCTTTTTGTGTCCTCCTAGTTCTGTCCCTCGTGGGTTATTTTGTTGCCTAGGTAGCAGAACTCCTCAACTTCGTCTATCCATGATGACGAACACTGATGTTAAGTTTTCCCTGGTTCTCTTTTCTGCTACTTCTCATTACTTTCGTCTTCCTTCGATTTACTCTCAATCTATATTTTGTACTCATTAGACTGTTCACTCTATTCAGCAGATCCTGTAATTGTTCTTCTCTTTCTCTGAGGATAGTAAATGTCATCGGCGAAACTTATCATTGATATGTTTTCACCTTAAACTTTAATTCCACTCTTGAACCTTTCTTTTATTTGCGTCATTACTTCTTCGATGTATAGGTAGAACAGTAGGGGTGGAAGAGTACATCCCTGTCTTAGCCGCTTTTTAATCCTAGCACTTCGTTCTTGGTCTTCCACTCTTATTGTTCTCTCTTGGCTCTTGTACATGCTGTATGTTACCTGTCTTTCCCAATAGCTTACCCCTACCTGCCTCAGAATTTCAAATACCTTGCACCATTTGACATTGTCCAACGCTTTTTCCAGGTCGAAAAATCACATGAGTGTGTCTTGATTTTTCTTTAGTCTTGCTTTCACTATCAACCACAATGCCAGAATTGCCTCTCTGGCGCCTTTACCTTTCGTAAAGCCAAACTGATCGTCATCTAACACATTCTCAATTTTCTTCTCTATTCTTCTGTATATGCTTCTTGTCAGTAACTTGGATGTGGGCGGTATTTTTTCGAAAGTCAGATGGTGTATCACCAATTTCATACAAAAGTACATTCTATACACCAACGTGAATAATTGTTTTGATGTCACTGCCCCAAACGATTTTAGAAATTCTGATGGAATGTATATATTTCTGCTGCCTCATTCGCTCTCAAATCTTCCCAAAGCTTTTTTAACTTCTGTTTCTAATACTGGATCCCATATCTCTTCTATATCCACACCTGTTTCTTGTTACAGCGCATCAGACAATTTTTTCCCCTCATAGAGGCCTGCAGTATACTCTTACCACCTATCGGGTTTCTCCTCTGCATTTAACAGTGGAATTCCCATTGCAATCTTAATGTTACTACCGCCACTTTTAATTTTACGGACGGTTGTTTTGATTTTTCTATGTGTTGAATCTGTTCTTCTGATAATGATTACGTTTGCGATTTCTTCACATTTTTCATGCAGCGATTTCGCCTTAGCTTCCCTAAACTCCCTATTTGTTTCGTACCTGAGCGACATGTATTCCTGTGTTCCTGAATTTCCCTGAACATTTTTGTACATCCTTCTTTCATCGATCAAGTGAAGTACTTCTTCTGTTACCCTTGGTTTCTTCGCAGTTGCCTTCCTTGTACTCTCGGTTTCCTTCACAACTTCTGTGATTCCCCATTTCAAAGGTGTCCATTCTAATTCAACGTAACTGCCTACCGATCTATTCCTTACTACAGTTTCTATAGCCGTAGAGAACTTCAACCGTATGTTTTCAGTCCTTAGTACTTCCGTATTCCACTTCTTTGGGTACTGATTCTTCCTGACTAATGTCTTAAGCTTCAGCCTACTCTTCATCACTACTACACTCCTGGAAATGGAAAAAAGAACACATTGACACCGGTGTGTCAGACCCACCATACTTGCTCCGGACACTGCGAGAGGGCTGTACAAGCAATGATCATACGCACGGCACAGCGGACACACCAGGAACCGCGGTGTTGGCCGTCGAATGGCGCTAGCTGCGCAGCATTTGTGCACCGCCGCCGTCAGTGTCAGCCAGTTTGCCGTGGCATACGGAGCTCCATCGCAGTCTTTAACACTGGTAGCATGCCGCGACAGCGTGGACGTGAACCGTATGTGCAGTTGACGGACTTTGAGCGAGGGCGTATAGTGGGCATGCGGGAGGCCGGGTGGACGTACCGCCGAATTGCTCAACACGTGGGGCGTGAGGTCTCCACAGTACATCGATGTTGTCGCCAGTGGTCGGCGGAAGGTGCACGTGCCCGTCGACCTGGGACCGGACCGCAGCGATGCACGGATGCACGCCAAGACCGTAGGATCCTACGCAGTGCCGTAGGGGACCGCACCGCCACTTCCCAGCAAATTAGGGACACTGTTGCTCCTGGGGTATCGGCGAGGACCATTCGCAACCGTCTCCATGAAGCTGGGCAACGGTCCCGCACACCGTTAGGCCGTCTTCCGCTCACGCCCCAACATCGTGCAGCCCGCCTCCAGTGGTGTCGCGACAGGCGTGAATGGAGGGACGAATGGAGACGTGTCGTCTTCAGCGATGAGAGTCGCTTCTGCCTTCGTGCCAATGATGGTCGTATGCGTGTTTGGCGCCGTGCAGGTGAGCGCCACAATCAGGACTGCATACGACCGAGGCACACAGGGCCAACACCCGGCATCATGGTGTGGGGAGCGATCTCCTACACTGGCCGTACACCACTGGTGATCGTCGAGGGGACACTGAATAGTGCACGGTACATCCAAACCGTCATCGAACCCATCGTTCTACCATTCCTAGACCGGCAAGGGAACTTGCTGTTCCAACAGGACAATGCACGTCCGCATGTATCCCGTGCCACCCAACGTGCTCTAGAAGGTGTAAGTCAACTACCCTGGCCAGCAAGATCTCCGGATCTGTCCCCCATTGAGCATGTTTGGGACTGGATGAAGCGCCGTCTCACGCGGTCTGCACGTCCAGCACGAACGCTGGTCCAACTGAGGCGCCAGGTGGAAATGGCATGGCAAGCCGTTCCACAGGACTACATCCAGCATCTCTACGAACGTCTCCATGGGAGAATAGCAGCCTGCATTGCTGCGAAAGGTGGATATACACTGTACTAGTGCCGACATTGTGCATGCTCTGTTGCCTGTGTCTATGTGCCTGTGGTTCTGTCAGTGTGATCATGTGATGTATCTGACCCCAGGAATGTGTCAATAAAGTTTCCCCTTCCTGGGACAATGAATTCACGGTGTTCTTATTTCAATTTCCAGGAGTGTATAATGTGATCTGAGTGCATACCTGCTCCTGGGGACACCTCACAATCCGATATCTGATTTAGGAATCTCTACTTGACCATGATGTAATCTAACTGAAATCTTCCCGTATACCTTCTCCTCTCGTGACACCTGAACAGATATTCGCTATTACTAGCTGAAATTTGTAGCTGAACTCGTCTTTCACCCCTCTCATTCGTAGTACCAGATCCATATTCGCCTGTAATCCTTTCTTCTACCCCTTTCCCTAAAACCGCTTTTCAGTCCTCCATGACTATTACATCTTCCTTTATGTACTGAATTACCCTTTCAATATCCTTATATACTTTTTCTATCTCTTCATCTTCATCTTATGATATTGGCATGGATACCTGAACTATCGCTGTCGGTGTTAGTTTGCTGTCGATTCTGGTGAGAACAACCCTATCACTGATGTGTTCACAGTGACTCACTCTCTGCCCTGCCGTCCTGTTCATAAGGAATCCTATTCTCAATATACCATTTCCTGCTGCTGTTGATATTACCCTACACTCACCCGACCAGAAATCTTTCTTTTCTTTCCATTTCACTTCACTGCCCCCCCTCTACCTCTAGACTGAGCCTTACTATTTTCCTTTTCAGATTTTATAGCTTCCTTATCACGTTCAGACTTTTGAAATTCCTCGCCCCGAGTCCTAGAACGTTATACTTTCGCTGATTATTCAGTCTTTTCCTTATGCCCCCCCCCCCCCACTCACCTCCTCCACATTGGCAGTTCCCTCCCAGCGATTGTAGTGGGCGACTAGTCTGGAATCTTTTGGCAGTGTCATGACACTTTTTTGAATTACAAGCCACATGTCCTTTGGATACACGTTATGTGTCTTTAGTGCAGTGGTTTCAGTTGTTTTTGATCCCGTTGATCATTGCTGGTTCTTCCACCTTCAGGGGCAGTTTATCCACTTCAACAGCGTTCCCTGAACTTCTGTCTGCTCCTCCGCCCTCTTTGAGACGCTCATTGGCTGAATGAGGGTGACTTGTTAAGATAGAAATCTTCAGCTGTCATTGTTTAAGCAGTGGTGGGGTTCGAATCGAGAACCAAAGACATTTTGATTACTAATAAAAAGTGCCACCTTTATATCATGGCCATGGGTACAGATCATGAAACCTAATGAGTACTCTGCTGCCCCCATGCCCCTCCACATTCTACATCTACATTTATACTCCGCATGCCACCCAACGGTGTGTGGCGGAGGGCACTTTACGTGCCACTGTCATTACCTCCCTTTCCTGTTCCAGTCGCGTATGGTTCGCGGGAAGAACGACTGTCTGAAAGCCTCCGTGCGCGCTCTAATCTCTCTAATTTTACATTCGTGATCTCCTCGGGAGGTATAAGTAGGGGGAAGTAATATATTCGATACCTCATCCAGAAACGCACCCTCTCGAAACCTGGCGAGCAAGCTACACCGCGATGCACAGCGCCTCTCTTGCAGAGTCTGCCACATGAGTTTGTTAAACATCTCCGTAACGCTATCACGGTTACCAAATAACCCTGTGACGAAACGCGCCGCTCTTCTTTGGATCTTCTCTATCTCCTCCGTCAACCCGATCTGGTACGGATCCCACACTGATGAGCAATACTCAAGTATAGGTCGAACGAGTGTTTTGTAAGCCACCTCCTTTGTTGATGGACTACCTTTTCTAAGGACTCTCCCAATGAATCTCAACCTGGTACCCGCCTTACCAACAATTAATTACAACCATTAATTACAACACTTTACAACCAATGACGCAGTTGGTGAAAGATGACATGGCAACTGGTCATCACTAATGGGCCCGCCGGGACCTATGGACAAATTTACCTTTACTTCATTCTAATTCAGTGGACACTCTGAAAAACAGTCTGAGGTTATCATTAATATCATAAGGAGGGTTACTTAGATGCAAATAAAGATCCGGGTACGCACACACTTCACTGGGGCACGTCTGCAGTACTTTACATCTGTCGTAGATTTTCAGTTCAAGATAATACGCTCATCCCTGCCTACCAAGAAATCCTTTCAGGATATCATGTGATACATATCTGTTTTGTATTGTAGCTGCAGGATATGTAACAAACTTTGTTTTTGTGAAGTACACCCAGCCCACAGTGTACGTGTGTGGTTCAAAGAGCTCCACGATGTGTTTACTGTACTAGCCTGGTCACCATACTCCCAGATTTAAACTCAGTCGAGAATCTGTGAGATCAACTCAACTGGGAAGTTCACACCATGGCTCCTCAAGGAGAAACACAGCCCAGGACCTTACTGTCTCTCTTGCTGCACATCTCACAGGCTTTTGACTGGTTGTCACATTAAATCGACTGGACAGTGTATTTAAATAAAAAAATACACACCGATGCATGGCTATCCATAACGACAGCTAATAGCTTTTCGAGAAGATCATGCGAAGCCTTCAACAGCGATTAATTTTAATGGTTTTTGTAAGATTATTCGTTGACTATCACGCCATAACTTCTGTATTTTTGGTGATATATATGATAGCAATTTCTTAATACCTCTGATACTCAAATCATTATTGGCACTGAAAGCTGGCTAAAGCCGGAGATAATCTCAGCCGAAATTTTTGCAAAGAACCTAACGGTGTTCCGAAAGGATAGGCTAAACACTGTTGGCGGTGGTGTGTTTGTTGCTGTTAGAAGTAGTTTATCTTGTCGCGAAATTGAAGTAGATAGTTCCTGTGAGTTAGTATGGGCAAAGGTCACTGTTGGCAACCGGAATAAAATATTAATTGGATCCTTTTACCGACCTCCCAATTCAGACGATGCAGTCGCTGAAAGATTCAAAGGAAACTTGAGTTTGATTTCAAACACGTATCCGACTCATACGATTATAGTTGGTGATGACTTTAATTTACCCTCGATATGTTGACGACAATACATGTTTAATTCCGGAGGTACGCATGAAACATCATCCGAAATTGTGCTAAGCGCAACCTCTGAAAATGGGTGATGACTTTAATTTACCCTCGATATGTTGACGACAATACATGTTTAATTCCGGAGGTACGCATGAAACATCATCCGAAATTGTGCTAAGCGCAACCTCTGAAAATGGGTCGACAGAAGCGTCCGATCTCACGTGTCGGCTTTGACCCGTGACGTAAGGGTGTTGTCGTGTGTGACGTCATGACGGCGCGGAGTTTGGTTTGAGTGTGGCTGTCTCCAGTTCTGTTTTATCTTATTTTATTTACTTTTCTGATCTGTTCGTTCTATCTCGTGGGATTTTTTTTTAAATTTAAAAACACTTATTACTTATTTTAATGATCTGTTTCCTCCAATTTCTGTTTTAGTTTATTATATTTATCTTTCTGATCTGTTCGTTCTATCCCGTGAGATTTTTTTTTTAAAAGACAAAAAACACTAATCAGCTACTGAAGCATCTTTATCTTCTATGTGTTGCAGGGGTTACGACCCCTGGGGAGGTGGGTGGGTATTCATGCATGGCTGTCTTCACTTACACGTTGTAGCTACGCAAGGCGCCTAAATTTGTTTATATTTAGTTTGCCCCCCACCCAAAACACCCCATTTCCCGCGCTTGTCCCGTTAGTGTCATTACGCTTCTTGTGGAAAGTGTGTGTGTTTGTTTTTGTTTCCGCCATATTTGTGACGTCATGGATCAAAACAGACGGGCGGGATCGGACGCTTCCGTATTTCCCTGAAAATTATTTCGAGCAGTTAGTTCATGAGCCCACGTTAATAGTAAACGGTTGTGAAAACACTCTTGACCTCTTAGCAACAAATAATCCTGAGTTAATAACGAGCATCAAAACCGATTCAGAGATTAGTGAACAAATGGTTGTCGTAGCGAGAATGAATATTGTAATCCCCAAATTCTCGAAAAATAAGCGAATAATATACCTATTCAAAAAAGCAGATAAAAATTCACTTGACGCCTTCCTGAGAGACAATCGCCACTCTTTCCAAATTAATAAGTGTAGACCAGATGTGGCTTGAATTCAAAGATACAGCATCGCTAGCAACTGAGAGATTTATACCAAATAAATTAACAAACGACGGAGCTGACCCTCCTCGGTACGCAAAACGGGTCAGAACACTGTTGCAGAAACAACGAAACAAACATGCCAAATTTAAACAGATGTAAAATCCCCAACATTGGCGATCTTTTACAGACGCTCGAAATTTAGCGTGGACTTCAACGCGAGATGCTTATAAAAGTTTCCACAACGAAACTTTGTCTCGAAACCTGGCAGAAAATCCAAAGAGATTCTGGTCAAATGTGAAGTATATTAGCGACAAGAAACAATCAATGCCTTATCTGCGAGACAGCAATGGAGATACTGTCGAAGACAGTACTTGCAAAGCAGAGTTACTAAACACAGCCTTCCGAAATGCCTTCACAAAAAAGAAGATGTAAATATTCCAGAATTCGAATCAAGAACAGCTGGCAGCATGAGCATCGTAGAAGTAAATATTCTCGGAGTAGTTCAAAAATGGTTCAAATGGCTCTGAGCACTATGGGACTTAACATCTATGGTCATCAGTCCCCTAGACCTTAGAACTACGTAAACCTAACTAACCTAAGGACATCACACACATCCATGCCCGAGGCAGGATTCGAACCTGCGACCGTAGCAGTCGCACGGCTCCGGACTGAGCGCCTAGAACCGCGAGACCACCGCGGCTCTCGGAGTAGTGAAGCAACTTAAATCACTTAATAAACGCAAGTCTTCTGATCCAGACTGTATACCAGTTAGGTTCCTTTCAGAGTCTGTTGATGCATTAGCTCCATACTTAACAATCATATACAACCGTTCGATGAAAGAATCGTACTCAAAGACTCGAAAGTTGCACAGGTCACACCAATATTCAAGAAATGCAGTAGGAGTAATCCACTTAATTACAGGCCCATATCACTAAAGTCGATATGGAGCAGGGTTCTGGAACATATATTGTGTTCCAACGTTATGAATTATTTCGATGAAAACGGTCTATTGACACACAGTCAACATGGGTTTAGAAAAAATCGTTCTTGAAACATCGTTCTTGTGAAACACAACTAGCTCTTTATTCGGATGAAGTGTTGAGTGCTATTGACAAAGGATTTCAGATCGATTCCGTATTTCTGGATTTCCGGAAGGCTTTTGACACTGTACCACACAAGCGGCTTGCAGCGAAATTGCGTGCTTATGCTATATCGTCTCAGTTATGTGACTGGATTTGTGATTTCCTTTCAGAGAGGTCACAGTTCGTATTAAGTGACGGAAAGTCATCGAGTGAAACAGAAGTGATTTCTGGCGTTCCCAAAGGTAGTGTTATAGGTCCTTTGCTGTTTCTTATCTATATAAACGATTAGGGAGACAATCTGAGCAACCGTCTTAGATTGTTTGCTGATGACGCTGTCGTTTATCGACTAATAAAGTCATCAGAAGATCAAACAAATTGTAAAACTATTTATAAAAGATATCTGAATGGTATGAAAATTGGCAGTTGACCCTAAATAACTAAAAGTGTGAGGTCATCCACGTGAGTGCTAAAAGGAATTCGTTAAACTTTGGTTACACGATAAATCAGTCAAACCTAAAGGACGTAAATTGAACTAAATACCTAGGAATTACAATTACGAACAAGTTGGAAGGAACACACAAAATACTGTGGGAACGGCTAACCAAAGACTGCCTTTTATTGGCAGGACATTTAGAAATTGTAACAGACCTACTAAGGAGACTGTTCACACTATGTTTGTCCAATGCTCTTTTAGTTTACTGCTGCACGGTATGGGATCCTTACCATATAGGATTGATGGAGTACATCGAAAAAGTTCAATGAAGGACAGCACGTTTTGTACTATTGCGAAACAGGGGAGAGGGTGTCACTGAAATGATACAGGATTTGGGGTGGACATCATTAAAACAAAGGCGTTTTTCGTTGCGGCGGAATCTTCTCATGAAATTCCAATCACCAACTTTCTCCTCAGAATGCGAAAATATTTTGTTGACACCGACCTACACTGGGAGAAACGATCACCACGATAAAATAGGGGAAATCAGAGCTCGTACGAAAAGATATAGGTGTTCGTTCATTCCGCACGCTGTATGAGATTGGAATAATAGAGAATTGTGAAGGTGCTTCGACGAACCCTCTGCCAGGCACTTAAATGTGATCTGCAGAGTAGACATGTAGATGTAGATGTAATGCATGCACCTCAGTGCTGTGACAACTCTGACGTGACTGGTCTTGTGATACGTCGAAACTGCGAATTATTCAAATGGTTCAAATGGCTCTGAGCAGAACCGCTCGGCCACCCCGGCCGGCTGCGAATTATTACTTAATTTTAAAGTATTTCAACGATTCCCCAGCCTGCCATATTGTGACAGCCGCCATCTTTGGTCCAACACCATCAATCACGGCTGCTTACCATACCCGGCCCAGACCAGCTCAACGCCTCTACATCTTGCGTCAGCCCCTCAGCCAATTCATTACCTCCAAGTCCCGAGATCAATAACTTTAGGTGGCAAGTAGCTCGCCAGTATACACATTATTTTATAGTACAAAAATCATCTTTAACATTTAGAGCCGCCAAATTATGACACAATCATGTTTTTTCTTAAGCATAACTATCTACTTTTTTCTGTGGCTTTGTAAACAAATTTCAAAGAAAACTTCGGCGAAATTACGTTTACGTAACTCGGTCATATTCTACTAAAAGAACAGCATCTAAAATCCACTGCACCTCTGTCAGGAAATGATCCCACAAAAGTGTGTCCTGCTGAGCCATATGCTAGAAGACACGTAAATCAGCTACGCCTCGTGCGTTTACCTGTGCTGTGGTCGCCTATTAGTCTGTGCTCTGCTGTAGCAGCAATCTGACAACTTATCCAGGAAGCTGTTCAGACTTGTGCAATGAACACGACAGTGACGAGAGTTAATATGGTCTTTCAGTAAAGCGAGTGTCGCCAAAATGTTGTACGCTGGAATGTAGCGTGAATATGCCCAACCCCCACGACCTGCCCTTGCAAATATTATAAAGAAAATAAAAAAAGACGGGAAGTACGTGTTGTGGATTGGCCAGAGCGCCAACTCACAATGAGAGGAAGCCGAAAGGCACGCGTTAAAGCTCACGCAGGATGGCGTGAGGTCTGGAACAGGACAATGTCTTGAGACTAGCAAAAAAGGTACGTAGCTTCTGGAATACTTAACTTTAATCCATAATTGGTGAACATCGGTCTGACGGTACAAGCATCACAAGATAAATAGCAAATGATAATGGCGCCTTGCTAGGTCGTAGCAAATGACGTAGCTGAAGGCTATGCTAACTATCGTCTCGGCAAATGAGAGCGTAATTTGTCAGTGAACCATCGCTAGCAAAGTTGGTTGTACAACTGGGGCGAGTGCTAGGAAGTCTCTCTAGACCTGCCGTGTGGCGGCGCTCGGTCTGCAATCACTGATAGTGGCGACACGCGGGTGCGACGTATACTACCGGACCGCGGCCGATTTAAAGGCTACCACCTAGCAAGTGTGGTGTCTGGCAGTGACACCACAGTATGAATAATAAAATACGCCATTGAAAAAGAACAGCAACTGGTGAGGCAAATGAAACTAACATGACTTTACGAAGCAGCTTGAACGTGGTTGCTATCAGCCAAACGAGTGTTCTGCGAATACACCAGTCCATCGCATTCCACCTTTTCCACATTTCACTCCATGACTGCAATTATTCTGAAAATCGGTAATAGTTCTCCGAAAACTGCAAAGTGATGCCGCGTTTCCATATTTTTACTAATGAAGCACCATATATTATTACATGAGACTAAGACGCTGCTGTGTTCTATTATAGTGTTTATTACAATAGGCCTATTCCGGGGTGATTGCCACCTTCAGGTTATATCAGTTGGTCTTGTTATCCATATGACATCGATGTCTCACTTGCTGTCACACTATTGTATACATTTGCTCCTTTGACGTTGTTGGAGCTGTAATAGATGTTAAACTTTTGCTGGAGCAGATATTTGTGAAGCTGCAGAATTATGAAAGTTTATGTCATGATGGCATTACTTGACAGCTGTATAGCTCCATCAACATCGAAGGAGCAGACTTATACCGTAGTGTGACAACAACTGATACATCGGTGTCATATGGATATCAAGACCACCTGATATATACTGAATGACAATCACGCAGAAATAGGCCTATTGTAATAATCAAATACAGCAGCGTCTTGGTCCCATAGCATAATATATAATGTCCATATGTGACATATACGAAGTAGCGGGCCTACTTGAGTACAATCTGAATGAAACACCGTCTACAAACCAAGGTCAAATCAATCTTCGCAATATATGCACTAATGGCCAGGCGAAAAGTCACGCTGCTGACGGAAGTGGATAAACAACGTGTGCCACCCATACCACACAGATAATTAAAAACCTGCTTCACAGATCAGAAGATCGTTGGTTCGATCCTTCGGGAAACATAAAATAGCCTGCAAGATCAAGAGATTAAACAGCTCTGGAATTTTACTTATGGAGAAAATTAAATCAAGAGGTCTACAAGAAAAGACCGAAGAGTCCAGAATACATGAAATGGCGCACAACACTAACTTCTGCTGCGACAAGTGCAGATGGCATCAAACATGCAGTATTATCTGTCCGTAATCGCTTTACAGCATGTACAGGTGCTCGTGGTCATCATAATAAACGTACGAACCGTATCCGAATTACGTGTCAGATTGGATGCGGTTACCTGGGGTAGACGTTTGTAAGACCTCTTTTTGTGACGACGAGACAATGGTTTGCAGCGCTGTCATCCTATTAGAGTTTGATCAAGTGACACGCAGATTATGCTATTGAAATCCTCTTCAATGGTTCATTACAGTGCCACAGAAAAAGAACGTATTTTCAATTTGCGAAAGTCAGTGGTAGTATTCGGCAGATATGAACGATAAATGTTACTTGCGTACATGAAAATTCTTTAAATTGTCCGCTATAAATCTGAGAAGACTGCAGCACTTTGTGTTTACTCTTTTTTAGCGTTCCATACCTCCATCGGTCTTTCCGAGACTCCTGTTTCTCAGGAATGGGTAGAGATATCGAGTTGAATTTTATCTCAAATGCCAAGGTCTACAGTCTCCTACCAGAGGAAAAAAATTAAGCTAGACCAAGTCAATGAAATCTAAAGATACGGCCATTATGCCACACATTTTGATAATTGCAAACTCACTCATCAAAATCTATAGATGAACTGTCTGTATGCAGCTGTAATTAAGTTGGTACGGAATCCTTAGAGTGCGGGTCCTAATCGTACTTGTCCGGTTTTTTATATATTTTGGCTGGCTTGTCTAGCTGCCTCACACTGTGTGCTTATGAAAAGCTTATGAGTTTTCACATAAAAAATTCGGAGGCTTTACTTTTTGGCACGCTGTCGTATTTAACTAAAAGTTTCGAACTGTTTCGAGAAACAAATATGAAAAATGAAATGAATGTACCACAAAGATGAATTTCAACCTAGGAACGAATGTCTGAGGTCTAATGTTTCTATTTCTTTTTAAAATGGACGAATATTAAAACTGACACGTCGTGATAAATAAAAGTCTCCTGCACAGTCGTTTACGGGATATTATCAGAATGCAAAATAAACATCATAAAATGGAATGTTCAACCTATGTCACATAATTAGCGTATTCACCACGGACCTTATTTCGGAAGGTTTTCTCCATTGTCAGGCTTCGTAAAGAGCGTAAAATATTCCTGTAAATGCATAAACGAGATAGGTCAGCACTCATAGCTCTTGGGAACATCGCTACGAAACTTAAGGAGGAACATAATCCGTGTACGAGCTGGCCAGCGTTTACGCACTTCATGTACCCAAAGAAATACCAGGCAACGTATGACCGTTAGTGAAATAAACTCAAGTAAATGGCCCTTCATAGCATAGCGGTATTGTCACGGTATAGCTCGTTTGGTAATTATTGAAACATTGCCCAGTTTGAGTTGGCAGACGTTTAGAGGAACACACAGCTTGTCTATTGTAAACTATACTATAGATCAATGAGTAATCACGGCATATCTTACGTCCCGTTACATTCTGCTCACGATCACGCTTATGTAGGGAGATGTAGTATAAAAGATGTCATTGACCTCCGGGTCAGTGAGAAATACTTTCTTTAATGGGCGTCAAACTGGTTTCCGGATTATGTACCTAGTCTCCTTTTTCATTTTATTGAATAACACTTATTAGTAGCAAGGAACGGTTGGAAAATAGGTATCCACGACGAAGTTCAATTTCAATTAGACAAAAAGTAACTATTTTTATTATTGTCTCGGATGATATACGTGAATGCAGCACCATTTGTTTCACTATTTTTTAATGTTTCAAGACTGTGCCACACTGCCGCTTCATTAAAAAAGTTCAACGCTGCCAAGCAATCAACAGTGCTGCATGTTCATTTGTTGACATTTGCAGTTTATTTCAAGTCTGCGAACAGAATACATTATTTGTAAATGTGAGATGATTACAATGTTTCATAGTCGCATTTTAATTCATGATCGTGTTAGCATAAAGACAGTATACCACAAAAAAGTCACATAATGCGATTTCTGTGAGATTATTTGCAATTAAATAATAATTTCTATGTTCACATTCACTTTCTCAATTTTTTTCATGTATCAGTCTTCTGTTTGATTTGGTACAGTCGGCCATTAATTTCTCTCCTGTGCCAATCTCTTCATCTCAGCGTAGTACTTGCAACCTGTTTTCAGTTATCTTTTGGATTTTTTCTAGTTTCTGTCTTCCTCTAAAGCCTTTACCTTTTACAGTTTTCTGTAGTAAAATGTAAGTTATCCTCTGATATCTTAATAGATATTCTAAAAACCTATCTCTCCTTCTTATCAGTGTTTTCCTAATGTTCCTTTTTCCACAGATTCTCTGCATCCTTATCAGTCCGCTCAATTTTCATGGTCTTTCTGTAGCACCACTTCTCACAGACTTCAGTTCTATTATTTTTCTGTTTCACACAGTCCGTTATCCACTACCATACAACACCGTGCTCCAAACATTCCTTTCCAGAGATTTATTCTTCATTCACGTAGCGTGCTGTTATTCAGTCTGGAAACCAAAGTACAAATATAGATTTGGCAGAGATCGCCCTTTGAGCTTCGCAGACCAGATGGACACTTTGGAGTGTTTTCATCTTAATTTGTAGCATTGTCTTGCTTTTATGTGCTCTTCCTAGTCTGTCGATCAGAGCGCTCCCATTTCGGTAACCATCGACCCATTCAGCCCAGTCGGATGAACACAGGTGTTTGTGATTGCATGAAGATACAATTGATAGCGAATCATACGTCGCTGCGTTCGTTGATATGTTGCTAGCAGGGCCCTGAATGCCATTCCAGCGGTGCGCCATCAGCTGGGCTCCTCCACACAATGGCCAGAGAGCTTATGATGTTACAGGGTACGTGACGTCACTATCACGTTTCTCTGGAGATTAATATCTGCTTTGGTATTTGAACAAGTCACCGGTCACAAGCATAGCTCTTCATTCTTGCTCACATGTTTTCCTATTGCAAAATATGTCCCAGTGGCATGTCCCAGTGACGTCACTATCACGTTTCTCTGGAGATTAATATCTGCTTTGGTATTTGAACAAGTCACCGGTCACAAGCATAGCTCTTCATTCTTGCTCACATGTTTTCCTATTGCAAAATATGTCCCAGTGGCATAAATTCTGTTGCACAACGAAAATAAGGTGGTTAATTTGATTTAGAGGTCAATGTGCACGATCCTGTGATGTGGATATTCACGGGGGAAAATGCCAAAAACCTTATACTAACGATATTTCAAAGAAAGGTTAGTCGTAGCGCTGTATACCGATCCTGACTTGGAGGGCCGGCCGCGGTGGTCTAGCGGTTCTAGGCGCTCAGTCCGGAACCGCGCGACTGCTACGGTCGCAGGTTCGAATCCTGCCTCGGGCATGGATGTGTGTGATGTCCTTAGGTTAGTTAGCTTTAAGTAGTTCTAAGTTCTAGGGGACTGATGACCACAGATGTTAAGTCCCGTAGTGCTCAGAGCCATTTGGACCATTTGACTTGGAGGCGGTTAAGTTGGAGATGTGTCTCAGAGCTGGATAGTGACAGATGGTGACGCGAGACTGGACGCGCACGTAGTTTATGTATCAGCCGGCAGAGGACAGTATTGGATAGGGGACTGTGATTTAGTTTCGATTGTGCCCACTAGAGTGCACTAAAGTAATAGAATGTTTTTCATAAACTGTTCTAGTATTTTCATAAAATGTTGTTATGTCTTTTGGTGTATGTAAAATGTTATAAATGTGTTTTAGCAGTATGAATGATGTTTGAGTGTGGTTTAAGGTTAATAGTTGTTATATCCTAGCCAGTAATGCCAACCGAGCCCGCTGCCAAAAAGGTTGGCAGCAACAAAGTCCGGACGCCGTCCGCATAAGCAGCGCCAGCGATACAGGAAATCGCCGCAAGTCTGCGCGCGCCACCGCTGGCTTCTGGCTTCTTAAGCGCTGGAGTCGCGAGCGCTAGGACAGTTCTGTATTCGCCGCTCAGTTGTGTACTCGTCACCGAATTGTGTACCTGCTAGTCAGTTGTGTGTTCATCGCAGCAGAGTTGTTATTTGTCGTCAGCCGACGCTGACCTAGCCGCTCCGACTCGAACTAGACAGATTTCTGTAGACCATGTTCACCACTGTGTTCTGTATCGTCGTTAATAAAGATAAGTACCGACTTTCATTTAATCCGAGTGTTTGGGTTTTCATCTTTCTGTTCACTGTTCCAGCGGACCGGTCGGCCCGCTATTAAAAGTGTGGCGGTGACTTCGTAGGCCGTTTCTACAGCGAAGTGTTGTCGCTACGAAGGTCGTCACAAAACTGGCGACGAGGACTTCCGAACTCGTGTGCAGGGCTGGTTTAACTTGTTTCTTGAGATAGAATTTTGGGGGCTGGTTTAATTTGTGTTCACTATGTCTGCCGAATTACAACAGTTGATCTTGTTACAGAGTCAGCAAATACAAAGTCTGGTGGAAGCAATCGCCAAACAAGCGGCTAATCCACCACCACACAAGGAACAAGCACAGGCAGCATCGCCTTTTCGTGCTTTTGAGGCATCACGAGAAGAATGGCAAGAATATTTCGCGCAGTTGCAGGCGCACATGACAGTCTACAAAATGGCTCTGAGCACTATGGGACTCAACTGCTGAGGTCATAAGTCCCCTAGAACTTAGAACTACTTAAACCTAACTAACCTAAGGACATCACATACATCCATGCCCGAGGCAGGATTCGAACCTGCGACCGTAGCAGTCGCGCGGCTCCGGACTGAGCGCCTAGAACCGCTAGACCACCGCGGCCGGCGTCTACAAAATCACAGGTAATGAGCGGCAGCTTTATTTAATTTCCACTGCAGGCGTGGAAGTCTATAGACTACTTTGTAAGTTGTTCCCGGAATCCAAGCCAGAAGCTTTAGACTATGACGTTGTTGTTACCAAGCTTGCTGAGTATTTCGAGTCGAGAGTTCATGTGGCAGCAGCCAGATTCAAGTTCTTCAGATTAAAGAAACTGCCACATCAATCTAATAAACAGTGGTTAACAGATTTACGGGGCCTCACCCGTCAGTGCCGATTTAATTGTGTGTGTGGAGCTTCCTACAGTGATGTCATGTTACGAGACGCTATTACGCAAAACATTGCAGATTCTCGTATTCGTGCTGCTATCTTAAAGTTGCCTGACCTGTCATTAGAGACTGTGATGAACATTATTGAAGCCCAAGATACTTTTGACTATGCTGAGTGTGAGTTAGATCAGCCATGTATTTCTCAAATTGCCTGTGCTAAGCAAGTTATGTCACGCCCGCGGCCCCATCGGCAGAGTCAGACTGTAAACACTAGCCGGCCGCGTCATGTTAAACACATTCGTCAGCCGCGTGTGCAAAATGATAGAGTTAAGTCTTGCCCTAAGTGTGTTCTTGCTCATCCTCGTGAACGTTGCCCGTTAAGAAACGCGGTTTGTCACTTTTGTCAAAGGAAAGGACACATCCAGACTGTTTGTTTGCGTAAACGCAAGAACAATTCTAGTGCTGCCCAGCCAATGGATATTCATGTTCTTCAAAGCCAGCCCGCCCAGAAGGTCGCGTTTAAAGACTCTTCCACGGTTCGTGTGGGTAATAATCTTGTTCGCACTAAGCCACCCACCCAGCCCTCTGCTATGCGACCCAAGCGTAATTCAAACGCTCTAAAAAGTAATGTACAGACTGCAAGTGAAGCGGGAGTTGTTGTTCCACCCGCCCAACCCACGAGTTGTCGTAAGCAGCGAACACGCGCTAAACGCGCTGATTTTGTGTCTTCCGCCTCCGCTGCACCGATCCAAAGACAGTGTAATAAACTATTTGTGAAGCTACGCATCCAGGATAAGACCTTCAGTTTTCAATTAGACACTGGTGCGTCTGTGACTCTCATCAATAGTGCTACGTATGCGGCTATCGGCCGCCCTAAACTTTCAGCGGCAAAACATTCTTTGGCTACTTATAGTGGCGAACACATTCCTGTGTTAGGTGTATGTAGCGTGCCAGCCACATTCCGGGGCAACACAAAAACAGTTTCATTCACAGTGCTCCGCGCTACAGACAGTATAAACATTTTCGGATTAGACTGTTTTGACTTGTTTGGCCTGTCTATCCAAGACAATGTGTTGCAACTTAATTCTGTTGTTGTTCCTCAAGACAGCATAACCGATTTGTGTAACCGATACAGTGACATATTTAAAGACGAACTCGGTTGTGCTGCGAACTTTGCCGCTCATATTACGTTAAAAGATAATGCTCAGCCTCGATTTTTTCGTGCTCGTCCAGTGCCTCACGCCCTCCGGGCACCTGTAGAAGATGAACTTCGTCGTTGGCAAAACAACGGTGTTATTCAACCCGTTTCAGCGAGCCAGTGGGCTTCTCCCTTAGTTATTATAAAGAAACCGTCTGGCAAGTTACGTTTGTGTGCTGATTTTAAGTCGACAGTTAATCCTCAGACTGTCATTGATTATTTTCCTTTGCCTAGACCGAACGAGCTGATGGATAAGTTAGGGGAAGCTCGTTTCTTTTCCAAAATTGATCTCCGTGAAGCATATTTGCAATTGCCCCTCGACGAGCAATCACAACAGTATTTTGTCATAAATACGTCGTTGGGGTTGTTCCGTTTTCTGCGTTTGCCTTTTGGTTGTGCGTCAGCTCCAGCTGTTTTTCAACGTTTTTTGTCACAACTTCTGGCTAATGTGCCATCGTGTTGCAACTATTTAGACGATATTGTTGTGTCCGGTCGGACGCCTGCTGAACATTTCCGTAATTTGGAGTGTTTGTTTACAGTGTTGTCTCAGGCAGGCCTACGTTGCAACATCGATAAATGTTCATTTTTCCTTACGGAGATGGAGTATCTGGGACATGTTATTAATGTTCAAGGCATTCATCCCTCCCAGTCACATTTAGCAGCTATTCGTGATTTGCCCGCCCCTCGCAATCTGCATGAATTGCAAGCAGTTCTTGGCAAATTGACATATTATATTAGGTTTATACCTAATGCATCACAGATTGCTGCACCGTTGCATCGTCTCCGCCGTAAGAATGTTCCGTTTGTGTGGTCAGCTGATTGCCAATCAGCCTTTCAGCACCTTAAAGAGGCTTTATTGAATGATCGTTGTCTGGTCCATTACGACCCTAACAAGCCTCTGGTGTTAGCTTGTGATGCTTCTTCTTTCGGCCTCGGTGCTGTGTTGTCTCACCGAGTCGGTAACACCGAACGTCCTATTGCGTTCGCCTCTAAATTGCTAAACAAAGCTCAGTGTAATTATAGCCAATTGGACAAGGAAGCGTTGGCTATTGTGTTCGGTGTCACAAAATTCCATCACTACCTCTATGGTAGACCATTCTATTTAGTAACAGATCACAAGCCCCTGACGTCACTGTTTCATCCGTCTAAACCAGTTCCTCAGCGGACAGCTCAGAGACTACAACGTTGGGCTCTTTTGTTATCACAATACCAGTATGAGATACTGTATCGCCCTACAGCTCAGCATGCAAACGCTGACGCGCTTTCTAGATTGCCGATTGCTGCGGATGATGTTTTCGATTCCTCTGACGACTCTTGCCATCAGATTGACGCCGATGAGCATCAATCCCTCCGGGATTTTCCGATTGATTATCGTCAGGTGGCACGTGAGACAGCTACGGATCCTCATCTGAGTTTACTATTACGTTTTGTTCAACGTGGTTGGCCGTCCAAGGCAAAGGACATATCGGATCCTGTGGTTCGTCGCTATTATCCGCAACGTCATCTGTTGTCTGTTTCGCACGGAGTTTTGCTGTTACGCACCGAGAATGACCAGCTTCGTGTAGTGGTTCCCCAAGTGCTCCAATCCAAGGTCCTCGACTTGTTGCATCAAGGTCATTGGGGAGTGGTCCGCACCAAGCAGCTTGCCCGCCGTCATTGTACATGGATCGGCATTGATAAGCAGATTACGCAGATGTCTACAGATTGTTCGACGTGTGCCGAACACCAAGCTGCTCCGCCTCAACGCTATTTTGAGTGGGCACACCCTGCCGGTCCCTGGCAGCGAGTACATATTGATATCGCTGGTCCATATTGGAATTCTCGTTGGCTCATCGTGATAGATGCATTTAGTAATTTTCCGTTTGTTGTGCCCATGCAGTCTACAACGTCTGCACAAACTATACAGGCGTTGACTTCAATTTTTTGTATTGAGGGTCTTCCAGAAGTTTTAGTGTCTGACAATAGTCCACAATTTACCTCTGCTGAATTTGAAAGTTTTTGTTCTGAAATGGCATTCGCCATGTTCTTGCTCCGCCGTTCCACCCTCAATCGAATGGTGCAGCGGAACGTTTTGTACGCACATTCAAGGATCATATGGACCGCCTTCGTGCTACGCACTCTCGTCAGCAGGCCCTCATCACGTTCCTGTCGTCGTACCGGACCACGCCACGCGACGGCCCTTCGCCTGCGGAGCTTCTCCACGGCCGTCGTCATCGCACCCTACTACGGTTGTTGCACCCCCCGGATCGACCCGCCGCTTCTGAGCGTCGCACGCGTTTTCAGCGCAACGACGCCGTTTTTTTTCAGAGTTTATCACGGTCGCCGTCGTTGGGAACGTGGTAACGTGATAAGTGTCCAGGGTCGCGGTTTTTATACTGTTCAAGGTGCTACTGGGGTGCACAGGAGGCATCAGAACCAGTTGCGCCGCGCTGGCCGCCCGGATTCTGCCGCTCGTTCTTTGTCCACAGATTTGGTCCGCGGCGGGTTCCAGCCGCGCCTTCCGACTTCGCTGCCGCCCCCAGGGCAGCAGCAGCAGCCGTCGCCGCTACCACGCCGACAGCCCGTCCCGTTGATGCCTCCCGCGCAGCTTCATACGGGAGCGCCCCGGGTGGTCGCTCCGGCGCCTGCGGTCCCTCTTCGGTCGCCACCGCCTTCGGAGCTGATGGACGTCGACCCCTCAGCCGGGCCGCCTTCCCAAGCGGTGGCTGTGCAGCCTGTACTGCAGCCGCTTTCCTTGGGCACCCCCAAGGAGTCTGACACCGCAGCGCCTTGTCCGGCGCCCACTCAGCAGCCGTCGACGCAGCGTCAGGAGACGCTGCCTCTCTTCGTGGGTCCCGACGCCCCGTCGCGTCCAGTACCAGAAGCTGCGCCCGTGGTCACAGGTGTGCACCCTGACCTCGGTTTTCAGTCGGTGTTTCCCGAGGCCCCGCGCAGCCAATGCTGGGGTGCGGACCGGGGACTGCGACCGACAACAGTCTCCACCCCGGTCTCTTCTGCTACGCCTGCGGCCAGACCCCTCCCCCGCCGTCGACGCTCGCCACGTCATTATTCAACGACGGTGCGGCGATTTGGGGGGGAGGAGTGTTATATCCTAGCCAGTAATGCCAACCGAGCCCGCTGCCAAAAAGGTCGGCAGTATCAAAGTCCGGACGCCGTCCGCATAAGCAGCGCCAGCGATACAGGAAATCGCCGCAAGCCTGCGCGCGCCACCGCTGGCTTCTGGCTTCTTAAGCGCTGGAGTCGCGAGCGCTAGGACAGTTCTGTATTCGCCGCTCAGTTGTGTACTCGCCACCGAATTGTGTACCTGCTAGTCAGTTGTGTGTTCATCGCAGCAGAGTTGTTATTTGTCGTCAGCCGACGCTGACCTAGCCGCTCCGACTCGAACTAGACAGATTTCTGTAGACCATGTTCACCACTGTGTTCTGTATCGTCGTTAATAAAGATAAGTACCGACTTTCATTTAATCCGAGTGTTTGGGTTCTCATCTTTCTGTTCACTGTTCCTGCGGACCGGTCGGCCCGCTATTAAAAGTGTGGCGGTGACTTCGTAGGCCGTTTCTACAGCGAAGTGTTGTCGCTACGAAGGTCGTCACAAAAATAGTAAGATAATTGTTTAACGAGTTATGTAGTGTGATTTAGTGAGGGAACATTTCGAAGATGTATGGATGTGGACAAAGGGGATTTCTGTAGAATAGATTTGTAAAGTAAGTTAATGGTAAAGGGAAAGTTAATTCAGGTATAAATAACAATAGTAAATAACTTTATTCATAAACAAAACTTCAGAGTATTAGATAATTACATCGGTAAAAGGTGCAGTCGTTAGGTTTACTATTTTGCGATTGGTTATTGATGAAAAGCGCGGAATGACGCGGGAGAATGTTGTTTTGCTATTGGCTGTTGAGTAAACTGACCAATGGTAAAGCAATATTCTTCGCGCGCCTTTCTCTACTGGTAGAGAAGACTTAGAGCATTCTAGAGAGGTGTCGGAGCCTAGCCATGAAACAGTTCGGACGTGTGTAGTAGTAGTTCCGATGGAAATGATAAGTTGCCGGATCTAGCAGTCTTACATACATCAAAAGTGTTGTAAAGTGACGGCATAATTATTCCGATGGGTGTGTAGAAATTTCGGAATTTTTAAGTGAATTTTGTGGCGAGAAAAGACATAAATTACGCGTGGCGTATTGAGCAAGTCGGTGGCTAAAAACTGTTACTGCATTAGGTACCGACAGACTTAATATTTGTCGAGCATTCTCCATCGAAAACAATCCGTATTTTTGTAGCTATTACGTTTTCGGGAAATGCAACACCATAAACTTGCTAACGTGAGTGAAAGGGATTGTGAGTGACTGTCAAGACCAGCACGGGCTTGGCAATGATACTTATCCACCTAAGTTTCAGAATATATTAATTAAGGACAAAATTTCCAGCCTTTCATTTCGTGTGTAAACTTTCTCCTGAAACGTAGATTAGTGACTTTCATTGCAGCCTGGTTCACGTCGAAGTGCAGTAGGTTTTGATCGGCTTCCCTGCTGATGATCTGCTGAGACAACGTTCACAGGTAGGTTCAGGTTCGTCGTAAGTGGACGGAAGAAACCGCGCCGCCGCACAGGGTGTGCGTTATCTGTCAGATGGCTTTAGTACGTATACATATCCAAATAGACATACAAGTCAACAAAATAACACAGAAGGGAAGAAAGCTAAAAGTGTCACGGAAGGTGAGTATGGGGCTTCGTTTCAGAATCATATAATTCAGCATGATGACGCTTTCAAGACGTTTGGAACATACGTTTACATTTTTTTACGCATAAATAGCAAGTAAACCGTTTTTGCTTGTTTCTAGTTTCCGCCTTATTGGGATGTCTTCAGGAAACAACTAACATCCGCATGGGACACCAGTCCTAGGTGACCAAACACTATAAACAAAGCCATAAACCACTTTTACAGAATGTTGTCCACCAAATATGTTATTCACATTGTAAATTACACTCTACGCAATCGACAATATTCAACACAGTAAATAATTAAAGTACACAATGTTACGGTATTACAGATCATATGATTATTAAGCTAAAGCTTGTGAAGTCGGAACAGTTGTTGAGAAACTGTCCAACTGAGTACTCGTCGTTTACGTTTGCCCCTATCATGTTTTTTAACGTTGTAAATTATACTTTACACAATGTAAAATATTAAACAACAAAAAATAAGCAATATTACGTTATTACGGGCTATAACGTTATAATGCTGTAGTTTGTAAGGTCTTGCCATTGGTTGTGAACAGTTTAATTGAGCAGTAGTCACTTACGTTACGCAAAAAAGATGTTAAGCTCTGCAAATTACAGTTTACGAAGTGGGTAATGTTAAACACAATATATGATTAAAATGCACAATATTACATTATTTCAAGGGAGGCTAGTAAGGTAAGGAATATGAAATTCTGTTGTGGTATAAAAACAGAATATTACATAAATACACAGTATTACATTATTGCAAGTTATATTATGGTAATGCTGAAGTTTGTGTGGCAGGCAAGGCAAGAAATATGAAATCCTATCGTGGTATAAATTTGTGAAGCAGTATGTGATTATTGTGATGGTCTGTGGGTATGTTTTACGTTGATTGCACCACGTGAAGCTTAAAAGCGGGGATGTGCTCAGCTGTAACTTATCATTTTGAGCTAGCTGGGTTCTTTGAACTAAATGTTAATTTACCTCAAGGGCTTCTAACAGGCTGTTTTCTAACCTTGTTGGCTATATGTAGCACTTCTGTGTGGACTTGGTATCTACGTACATCGTTTAACAGATCTTCGGTGAAGGTGGGGTCTGACTTATGTAATATCCAGATGAACAAAAACAGTTTAATTGTTATTCAACCTTAGCAACTGAGCCCGCATCTCGTGGTCGTGCGGTAGCGTTCTCGCTTCCCACGCCCGGGTTCCCGGGTTCGATTCCCGGCGGGGTCAGGAATTTTCTCTGCCTCGTGATGGCTGGGTGTTGTGTGCTGTCCTTAGGTTAGTTAGGTTTAAGTAGTTCTAAGTTCTAGGGACTGATGACCATAGATGTTAAGTCCCATAGTGCTCAGAGCAATTTGAACCATTTTAGCAACTGAATTGTTCTACCAAAAAGTAGCGGATGAGTCTATAAATTTAAAAAAAATATTTTTACACATTTCACTTCTCATTATTAGTATGTGACATTGTAGGTGTTTCGTCACCCGATGTATTCATTATAAGTATTCACATATACAGTGTGGTTAACATTGATTATTGACTGAGGCTAAGAACTGTTATAATTCTTCAAAAAACGCTACTTCCCTAATTGTGAGTGATACTTTCAGTCATGCTTCCTTGGTTGGTTTAAGGGGATCAACATAATGGCTTGCTAACCAAATGGTCTCGAATTCGATTCCTGGCTGACTCAGAGATTTTATCCGCTGAGCTGGCACGGTAGCTCAGCGTGTTCGCTAAGAGGGCTGGCTGCTCAAAAACATAAAAAAAAATCTGAGTGAAAAATTGAACGATGAACTTGAATGGGTTCAGGTGACATCCGCCCAGAAAAAAAAAATATAAAAAAAATATGCGTGTAGAGCGCTAAGAGTATTAGACTCCTCTTCTTGAAGTCCCAGGTTCAATCCCACGTAAGAGTAGGAATTGTCTTCATTCTTGTGTCTCAAGGACGGCCCCAAACCTCTCTGCTTGTTATCAAATAGACTGCCGGGGGTCTTTCGCGGGATTGAAGAGACAACTGGGGTGATGGGGTTGCCACTGTCTCAGTACTCGTGCTGTGATGAACGAAAGCCCTGCTTTTAGTCAAGCTCGAAGCCCGTTCTTGGGTTGAGCGCAAAACGACTTTAATTACTTTTTTCTCTCGTAGAAATAAAAACAATAATAACTCGTTTCCTGCAACTAACTTATACTTTCTTTGTGTTGTTTGAGCCCTCCTTAATGAACTATAAGGGGCTAAAGAATTATTCTCTGTTTCACTGTTGTTGTATCATTATTCTGTGCTCCAGAAGTATTTACATTTAATAAATTAATTGTTACATTGAGCCCAAGTCGACACAATCCTCCAACCCGAAACCCTCTTCCACTCAAATTCTACTCTACAGGTTCTACAACTCTCCTTTGCGGTACATCTGAAAACTTCTCCCCATTAGGAATAACGTTTTATGTCCTATTTGTCAGACTCTTAAATCAGATCACAAAGCTATCTGATATTCCGTTCACTTGTATTTTTCCATTGAGCAACAGCGCGTAGCCGTATCTGACGCCTTTCGGGAGTCGAGGAACTCGGTATCAGCCTGTGGGCCTGTATCTACTCCCTTCTCGGTCTCGTGGACCAACAGAGCGAGCTACGTTCCACGCGAGTGTTGTTTGTTGAACATATTCATTACGGTCACCCACATGAAACATTTAACTTAAAACAATTCAAATACTTCTCCATGGAAGGTACCATTTTATGCGAAGGAAGGAAACCATTCTAAATTTTAATCATTTGTTGATTTATTTACCTTGGCGATATTAGGGCAGTCAGGGTGTCTCTTAGGGCTAACCAAGCATTCTACGTATATTACGTTACATTCCTTGCGGCAAGCATGTCTCGCAGCTAGCAATGTTACGCATTTTCCTTTTTTTTAATGCATTCTTTTCCACGGCACTTATAGGCTGCGATTGCAGTACGTTTCATTACTTTACCACTTCATACAAAAAGCTTCTAAGAAGATTCGTGATCATATTGGCACTAAATGGTAAACTACTTTTCCTAAGTGCAAAAGTAATTTTATTTACCATCTCATGAAAAGTTTCGGGAGAATCCCATCAGCATGCCACAGATCTCGTGACTGGTTTCTCTCAGAACGTGTCAGCGGAAGATAAATAAAATGATTTTGGCGATCAAGGCAAGTGTTTCGACAGTTACATTCTCCTCCAATACGGAGCCGTTGTGCTATTTAGTAGCTCTGGTACGATTCGATTGTGTGTTGCTGTAGTACTGTGTCGAACCTCTGGGAAATGCAGTCTGGAGGGCGCCCGCGTTGTTAGGTGGCAGCCCTGTGGCGGGCGTTAATGGAGACCGTCTTGTTTTGGAGGCGGTGGTGGCAGCAGTGGCGGCACGTAACGAGAGGGGGAGGAGGGGGAAGCGGCGTGTCGCAGCATTAAGCGGCCGTGCGGCCGTGTGCAGCACTGTGGCTACCCGAGGCTGCTGGGACGCCAGGGACCCACTTCCAGCAAACCCTAGGTTTCCACTCACGTGGTGGATTAAGCACAAAGCGCTGAATGTTCCGATACAGTCGCAATCGGGGACTGCCTCCTGATTGGGTTCTTATCTACAATTCTACAGCAGCTGCGAGTTTCAAACTGCTTATCCATACTGAATACAATAATCCCGTCTTACTCGCTGCCACGTCACATTTCGACATTTTCGACACACAGCAGAAATATTTTTTTCTTTGAAATTTCTTTCAATAAATATGGTACTCGAATGATCGTGCGGGCGCGAACTCTGTAATTCAGAACAATTCAAGGAGGAATACATTTCCAGAATAAGATTTTCACTCTGCAGCGGTGTGTGTGCTGATATGAAACTTCCTAGCAGATTAAAACTGTGGGCTGGACTGAGACTCGAACTCGGGACCTTTGCCTTTCGCGGGCAAGTGCTCTACCAACTGAGCTACCCAAACACGACTCACGCCCCGTCCTCACAGATGTACTTCTGCCAGTACCTCGTCTCCTACCTTCCAAACTTTACAGAAGCTCTCCTGCGTCCTTTCCTGAGGACGCGGCGTGAGTCGTGCTTGGGTAGCTCAGTTGGTAGAGCACTTGCCCGCGAAAGGCAAAGGTCCCGAGTTCGAGTCTCGGTCCGGCACACAGTTTTAATCTGCCAGGAAGTTTCAAGAATACACTTGTCCATCTACATTAATTCCACAACTTCAGAAAGATGAGAGTGAACATGCTTCTGGGCAAGCGAGTCCTCTGCGCTTCAGAGTACGACAAATGCGTCGGCGATCTTTAATTCCAAATTTTACTCTGTCTTTGAATCGGTTCATCCTAACATTATATTTTTTCATCTTAACATTCTAACAAAGGACCTGGAAGAGCAGTTGAACGGAATGGACAGTGTCTTGAAAGGCGGATATCAGATGAACTTCAACAAAAGCAAAACGATGTAGTCGAATTAAGTCGGATGATGCCGAGGGAATTAGATTAGGAAGTGAGACGCTTAAAGTAGTAGATGAGTTTTGCTATTTGGGGAGCAAAATAACTGATGATGGTCGGAGTAGAGAGGATATAAAATGTAGACTGGCAATGGCAAGGAAAGCGTTTCTCTGAATTTTGTTAACATCGAGTGTATATTTAAGTGCCAGGAAGTCGTTTCTGAAAGTATTTATATGGAGTGTAGCCATGTATGGAAGTGAAAAATGGACGATACATAGTTTGGACAAGAAGAGAATATAAGCTTTTGAAATGTGGTGCTACAGATAAATGCTGAATATCAGATGGGTAGATCACATTCCCAATGAGGAGGGAATTGGGAAGAAGAGAAATTTGTGGCAAAACTTGACTAGAAGAAGGGATCGGTTGGTAGAACATTTTCTCAGGCATCAAGGTATCACCAATTTCATGGAGAGCTGCATCAAACCAGCCTCTGGACTGAAGACAACAACAACAACAACATTATATTTTTATGGGCAACTTCAGAAGAGTGTAAACAGACCATAACCTCCAGCTAAATAATGTCAGGCCTGGTTCGTCAGCAAAAACCGCAAAAAAAGACAAATAAACATCCACAACAACGTCTAGCGTAGTCGCCGAGTAGTAAAGCGACTGCCTCGAAACCGAGAAGCCGCGAGATGGAATCTCACTCGACTTAAGGAATTATTTCAGTCTGCCTTCAGTCTATTCTTCGCCTCACAACTACGTTTTTGAAGCCCCTCGCAGCAGAGCTGATGTGTGCTCCATATGGAGATCTCTAACTGGACGAACCGTAAACTTCTACTCCAAATATTATTTTGTTCGCTCTGCATCCATGTTATCACCATATTCTCCACATTCTGGTTTACTCTTTCCACGTTTCATTGACTTTGGCTGTGACGAGGTCTCCCATGTACGATTTTTAGTAGGGACCAGTGCTCTTGTAAATTAGAAACAACTTCGTTTGCAAACTCTCACCCGTTGTCTGATTGGAGGATTTTTCTAGCTTCGAGAAGAGTGAACATGTCAGTCAAGTGGCATGTTACTTCCTCAGCTGTCACTGTTTTAGGAGAGTGAAGTACAACAAGCTTAGTGGCTCTGAGCACTATGGGACTTAACTTCTGAGGTCATCAGTCACCTAGAACTTGGAATTAATTAAACATAAGTAACCTAAGGACATCATACACATCCATGCCCGAGGCAGGATTCGAACCTGCGACCGTAGCGGTCACGTGGCTCCAGACTGTAGCGCCGAGAACCGCTCGGCCACTCCGGCCGGCCCAACAAGCTTAGTCATGTGATCTTTATATACTAGAATGAACTTATATGGACCATCTGGTTGAGTTTGAATATCAGTTAGGTCAACCTGACATCGAGAATTAAATTAAGAAGGAATCAGTGATTTTAATATTATAACTTTTCTTCAGTTCTTCTGCTTCTGCTGACAGTATTCAAAGATTTGTATCAAAAGCCGTGTGTCGTGACGAGATATCATATGTAGTAGGCAATGCCCTTATCGCCCTGTATCACCCGCCAAAGCAAATAGAAGCTCTGGTTCCGTAAAAAATGTTAAACCATTCGCCATATTGTACCATGAATTTCACTGCATCTTTTAATTCATTGAAGAGTTGTATCAGTTTCTGTGTTCCGTGGAAGTTCATTACATTGTATTTCTTCATTTACCAGTCTTGGCCGCATTAACGTCCCTTACAGGGTGGCCCACTCAAACCTCCCTGATTTCAAGGACCCAGGAGAGAAAAGCACAGTAGATACGACAATGAAAAATGCGACCACATTGCAGAGCATCTCCAAGAATTTATATTCCCGCGTCAGAAGTGCCAAGTATCGTGGCCAGATTACAGCATGGTCGCATGAAGTGAAAATGGCGACTCCACAGCAGCGTGCAAACAGTAGTGTGATTTGCAGAAACAAAATCGCCGATTACTGTGCAAAGAAATTATTGTCGTGTGTATGAATGTGATCCACCTGATGCGAAAACAACTGAGGAATGGTAAAGGAAGTTTCTGGCAACAGGAAGTGTTCTGAAACATTCTGGCAGTGCACATTACGTAGTTTCAGATGGGACATTGGAGGACATCACACAAACGTTTCTCAGAAGCCCACGTAAGTCAATTCATCAAGCATCTAGGCAACTTGATGTACCTCGATCATCATTGCATCATATAGTTCACCAGCGTCTTCGTATGTGTGATTAAAAAGTGAAAATTCAGCAACATCTGACGCCAAACGACAAACCACGCCGACAACAATTTGCTGTGGATATGCTGCAGCAGTCTGATATGGATGCCAGCTTCCTGGAAAGATGTTTATTCTCAGATGAGGCAATCTTTCATCTATCAGGAAGGGTTAATAGGCATAATGTTCGGATTTGGTGTTCGCAAAATCAGCACGTTGTCATTGAACATGTTCGTGATGGCCCTAAGCTGAACGTCTGGTGCGGGCTAATGCACGACAGGATTGTTGGACCGTTCTTCTTTCAAAACAAACATTGAATGGGTCAGTGTATCTGGACATGCTGGAGCAGTTTGTGTACCATCAGATACAAGACTTGCAACCCAACATAATTTTTCAACAAAATGGAGCTCCGCCGCATTGGTCAACGGCTGTTCGCAAGTTTCCTCGATAGGAAATTTGCCAATCGTTGGATCGGACTCGGAGAACCCCGTTCACCCGACTTTACGCCACTTGATTTCTTCATGTGGGGATCCGAGAAGGACGAAGGCCATTTTGTTTCTGCCAACCACACTACTGCTTGCGCGCGCTGCTGGGGAGTTGCCATTTTCACTTCATGCGATCATGCTGCACTCTGGCGACGATACTTGGCACTTCTGACGCCGGAATATAAATTCTCTGAGATGCTCTAGAATGTGATGCATTTTCCATTATCGTATCTACGGTGGTTTTTTTTCCTGGCTCTTTCAAATCAGGGAGGTTTGAATGGGACACCCCGTATTATTTCCTTATAGCGATGGTCTGTTAGAAAAACACTGTTTCTTGCAGGATTACTCCTCATTGTCCTTAACCCTATATAAAATCTTTGTTTCGTTTCATTCACACGATCATGAACCACAACGTTTCCACAGTTATCACGTGTCCCACTCAAAATTCCCTGATTTGAAAGAACCAGAAAAAAAAGGACAATTGGAACAGAACCGGGCTGGAACTGTTACGACAATGATGTCTGTGGATCTTGTTAACTGTCGTATCGTTTAAATTATCGTTCTTTGATCCTTTGCCCTCGACGTAACCGGCGTTTTACACCGAGACTATTGATTTTTGGCATTTTGTATATTGCCTCGGCATTCAACAAAATGAACGTTTGCCTATAACATATGCACTATTTGAACAAAGGTATCTACGCAGACACCTGTTAGTGGACATTAACATCAATTCGCCTTTATGACGGTTTGAGCTCTTCTGACAATGCTTACCACGGGGTGTCTGCTTGTCTGTGGAGGAACCACAGTCACCAGAGAGGTAATGATGTTGGACCCTAGGGTCTGGGGCGTAGTCGATGTTCTGACTCGCTCCAAAGGTGTTCCATTGGGTCCACGTCAGGACTCGGGACAGACCAGTCCATTTCAGGAGTGCTATTGTCCACAAACCATTGCTTCAAAGGTACTGCTTTATGACAGGGCGCCTTGTCATGCCGATAGAGTCTGAATCTCCGAACTGTTCTTCTACTGTACGGGGTTCACAAAGCTATAAAATATTTTCATGTCCTTCCGGACCAAACCACTAGCTTCCAATCATCAACTGTCCATTGGCGTTGCTTTTTACACAACCTTAAGCACCGCTTAGCACTGCCCACAAAAAATGTGGCTCATGAGGAGCTGTTCGACCATTGCATATAGTTCTTAATGACTCCCTGCTTACAGCATCGAGCTAGCTTCAAACATACGAGTGATTCCTTCTTCTGATTTCATGCGATTTTTGTACAACCATCCTCCTTCCACAGTGCTCGATGGCCCCTGATCTTGGTTTAACTGCGACTGTTCCTTCACGTTTCCACTGCATAATCACATCGCCAGCAGTCGATTTTGGCACCATTATAAGGGTTGATTTGTCTCCCACGGATTGGCTACTCAGGTGACACCCAGTGACTAGGTCACTTTCGAAGTCATTGAGCTTTTCTAATTGAGGCGATCTGCTATTACTTCTTTCTTACTGACAACTCAGTACTCCCTTCCCTTTTTTATACGGGCAGGTACGCTTCTCTTGACATCTAGTGGTCAATTCTGCATTCCGCAGGATGTCCGGATACTTTTGATCAAATAGTGTACTATTTCATCCAGTGTTCTTCCACCCAGCTCTATTTTCAAGGACTACAGTTTGGCTTTTCAGCTTTACAGTTGGTTCATTGAGAGTTGGCACTTCTAACCGTTTACTGGACCCTGTAGAGAACGACAGTGTGTAGTAGTTTTTTGTTTTGTGAATATTTTGACACGAGTAATTAATTAAGAATCTAACCGTATTTCCCTCCATCAGTCATTGTTGTCGCTCGACACAGCTAATGTCTTTGAGTCTGTCAGTAAGCTGCAGATATTGTGCTTGCAAGTCCTAGAACACGTCGTTATCTGAGTTTTTTTGTCACTTGCTTTTCTTTAGTTTTGTGTTTGCATGTAAAAATATTGTTCTATGCTGGCCGATCCCTACTATTAAGCTGGTTTTCGGCTGTTATTACTAGTCTCTGATAACGTCTAAAGTCATAACTATCCACGCATGAACTGCTTCAAAACGTTCTCGATAGAGGTCAAAATTTTCTATTATGTCTCATGTTTGCATCCAGGATATTACTAATTCTTATTCTAATATTTAGGCTGATAACGTTACATTTAATTCTCGAGATACGTCGCTTACAACATTTTAAAATCCCTTTACACAATAATGTGGAGTAAATGTGCATGCGTCCGAGATAACGTGCAAGCGATTCGCCTTGAAAATGTAAGATTATTAACCAAAATATCAGAACAAGAATTAATTATATCCCAGATCCACACCCAAAAGATGACAGAATACTCGATCCGTCGAGAACCTATCAAGACCTGAACTGCTCTCTGTTTCACCGCAACTGTATCTTGTCATTTTATAGGATACACGGACCTATTACCTAGCTGATTACTAACCATCATACTTTTTTTGGAAAACAAATAAATCTTCAGTACCCATAAGACTCTATGTTCGAAAAGTAGATGTATGAAATATATTAATAACTACACTTAGCTGTTGGTGTGTTAAATAAAAATACATTCTATACCCTTTCCTAATAAGATGACGCGTCATTTTCTAGATGCCGAGACATGAAGCTACCGGCAAAATACTGTCGTTTCTCTGGCACTGCGAAATTTTTAGCCAAGCTTTCTCAAGAGCAAAGCGGGCAGACACTGGCTGATGAAATTACGTCACGTAAAAGCGATGATAATAACACGGCCTGTGTCTGAAAATTAAAACAAACGTTTTAGGTTTTTCATTTGGAATTTAATCAGCGGCTGTTGTAAGCTGCTTCACATTATTCGCTTTTACGTCTCTCTTCATAGCCGCTAAATATATTCCAGAATCCGTGGGTTGAGTTGACACAGATAAGCTGCAGAACACTGTGTTAAGAATACGATAGAGTATGTAAAATTGCTTCTTGATATACGTCCAGACACGGGTGATCTCCAGTAGTACAGGTAAGTGGTCACAAGTGGAGCCAGATTTCCCATCAGATGGGTAGGGGAAAATGAACTTTAGATAGATGGACTATCAGCATTTTAAACCTAGACAAGAGAATTGTAACGTCATAAGAATGGGGTAGACCAATGATTCTTAAATTTATTGCCATTCTAAAATTACAACTGGATTCTATACTTTGCAAAAAATGGTTCAAACGGCTCTGAGCACTATGGGACTTAACTTATGAGGTCATCAGTTCCCTAGACTTAGAACTACTTAAACCTAACTAACCTAAAGACATCACACACACCATGCCCGAGCAAGGATTCGAACCTGCGACCGTAGCAGCAGCGCGGTTCCGGACAGAAGCGCCTAGAACCGCTCGGCCACATCGGCCGGCTATACTTTGCACAAGTGACTTTGCAACCCCTGTATCAGTTCCATTCTGATGTCATAGGACTAGGGAAATCCAACGACCATGCAAGATGCTCCTGTATCCACAGGTACTCAATTTAGGATCGCCATCTTGGTTTCTGATTTCATAGGACTGGTGTTCACGTTTCTAGGTCCTTCATCTTGGATCACCATCTCAGATTTTTTTAAATTTCACACTAGAAGGAGAATGCCCCATCTTGAATTTTTGTATTTTCCGCCATTCTACGCTTAGGACAATTGGATTCTTAGCTGCGACAGCGGAGAGGTGACGAAACAACCCGTAGCACAATTAGGCTATTTTGGATTTCCTGCTATTTTATACACAGGGCAATTGAGTTTTGTGTGAGGGGTGGGGAGAGGAAGGGTGGTATGGGCGGGATGGGGAAGTCTGGTAACAACACATCGTGTAATCGATGACACTGTAAGGGAAGGGCGAAAGTGAGAGGGAAATTCTCAACAACGCAGACTGCACTTACACCAGCTTAATTACACCACTATCTCCTATTCAGCCTCGATTCCACGTCTCTCTTCACATAGGTACCTCTAGAATATACCATGGTGTACACTGCACGACAGTTGGTAATGAACAGATATATTGTTCGACAGGAATAATCACAGGCAATGAAGGATGACGTGGAATACAGTACACACGTAATAGTGAGGGAGAGGTACACTACTGCCCATTAAAATTGCTACACCACGGACATGATGTGCTACAGACGCGAAATTTAACCGACAGGAAGAAGATGCTGTGATATGCAAATGATTAGCTTTTCAGAGCATTCACACAAGGTTGGCGCCGGTGGCGACACCTACAACGTGCTGACATGAGGAAAGTTTCCAACCGATTTCTCATACACAAGCAGCAGTTGAGCGGCGTTGCGTGGTGAAACGTTGTTGTGATGTCTCGTGTTAAGAGGAGAAATGCGTTCCATCACGTTTCCGACTTTGATAAAGGTCGGTTTGTAGCCTATCGCGATTGCGGTTTATCATATCGCGACATTGCTGCTCGCGTTGGTCGAGATCCAATGACTGTTAGCAATATATGTAATCGACGGGTTCAGGAGGGTAATACGGAACGCCGTGCTGGATCCCAACGGCCTCGTATCACTAGCAGTCGAGATGACAGGTATCTTCTCCGCATGGCTGTAACGGATCGTGCAGCCACGTCTCGATCCCTGAGTCAACAAACGGGGACGTTTGCAAGACAACAAGCATCTGCACGAACAGTTCGACGACGTTTTCAGCAGCATGGACTATCAGCTCGGAGACCATGGGTGCGGTTACCCTTGACGCTGCATCACAGACAGGAGCGCCTGCTATGGTGTACTCATCGACGAACCTAGGTGCACGAATGGCAAAACGTCAATATTTCGGATGAATCCAGGTTCTGTATACAGCATCATGGTGGTCGCATCCGTGTTTGGCGACATCGCGGTGAACGCACATTTGAAGCGTGTATTCGTCATCGCCATTCTGGCATATCACCCGGCGTGATGGTATGGGGTGCCACTGGTTACACGTCTAGGTCACCTCTTGTTAGCATTGACGGCACTTTGAACAGTGGATGTTACATTCCAGATGTGTTACGTCCCGTGGCCTCTACCCTTCATTCGATCCCTGCGAAACACTACATTTCAGCAGGATAATGTACGACCGCATGTTTCAGGTCCTGTACAGGCCTTTCTGGATACAGAAAATGTTCGGCTGCTGCCCTAGCCAGTACATTTTCCAGATCTCTCACCAACTGAAAACGTCGGGTCAATGGCGGCCGAGCACCTGGCTCGTCACAATACGCCAGTGACTACTCTTGATGAACTGTGTTATCGTTTTGAAGCTGCATGGGCAGCTGTACCTGTACGCCCCATCCAAGCTCCGTTTGACTCAATGCCCAGGCGTATCAAGGCCGTTATTACGGCCAGAGGTGGTTGTTCTGGGTACTGATTTCTCAGGATCTATGCACCCAAATTGCATGAAAATGTAATCACATGTCAGTTCTAGTATAAGAAATTTGTCCAAAGAATACCCGTTTATCATCTGCATTTATTCTTGGTGTAGCAATTTTAATGGCCAGTAGTGTATATTTATAATGGAATATGCTATAGATTTCTTCACATGGGAATGTAGGCTAACGAACATAAATAACGTTCATGTTTGACACAGGTCAGACTCCCAACATAACGGTCGATATCAGGCTCTCAGTAAGGAATATAACAACCCCAGGCGTTAATGCGCATTTGGCACCTGTTACTCATATTGGCTACCAAAATGTTGAGCAGACCTTTGGGTTATTATCCCACTCCTGTCTCATGGCGGTTTACAGTCCTTGCACAGTTTGGCAAGGATGTATTCTTCGAGCAACAGGTCCGCCAAGCGCACGCCATGCTGGCCCTATAGGTTAGAGGTCTGGGGAGTGCGCGGGCTATTCCATATATTCAATATCTCCGCTGCACAACGCGTTCGGCACCTCAGCGGTCCTATGTGGGCGGACACTGTCGCCCGTAAACGGAGAGTCGGGATCTACCGCACCCCTATACAGACAGACATGGTCCAGAATAATGACCCTGCAATACTGCTGTGCAGTAACGGTAAATCAAGCAAAAATAAGCATCTGTGTTCCGCCATTGTGCATAACGCCTGCCCACATCATAACAACTATGCTATACCGATGTCGTCATGAACGTTCTATCTCTATGCTATTAACTTTTGGAACACAACCTACGACCAGCTTAGAGATAGAAGTGGTGACACTTTCTGCAGGACCTCACCATCATTTTGCAGGACAATGCTCAAGCACGTACAGTGCAAGCTGTTTCTGATTTGTTTGACTGATTGGGCTGCAAAGTACTATAAAACCTACTGCACTCCCCTGACTTAAGCCCTCGTAAGTCGACTCGATTTCTAAACAGAAGGAAACACTTCACTGCGTTCGCTTCAGAACTGCTGCTAATTCGTCGGGCAATAGACCGCGCCGCTCGAACTGTCAACACAACTGGCACTGCTAAGAGTATCCTACGACTTCCACATCGCTGGCAGCGGGTTATACATAATGCTGGTGACTACCTTGAAGGTCAGTAAAACTTTGGAATACGTATCTATTTTGTACAAGCTGTAAATAAATAGTTGCCACTATTAAAGTTCCAACCCTAGTATGTGGACGACACATTCGTGACTGGGCCACATGCAGGAAGATCTGCAGCGGATAGGCGCTTGCTGCAGGGATTGGCAACTGACCCTTAACACAGACAAATGTAACGTATTGCGAATACTTAGAAAGAAGGATCTTTTATTGTATGATTACAAGATAGCGGAACAAACACTGGTAGCAGTTACTTCTGTAAAATATCTGGGAGTATGCGCGCGGAAAGATCTGAAGTGGAATGATCATATAACATTAATTGTTGGTAAGGCGGGTACCAGGTTGAGATACATTGGGAGAGTCCTTAGAAAATATAGTCCATCAACAAAGGAGGAGGCTTACAAAACACTCGTTCGACCTATACTTGAGTATTGCTCATCAGTGTGGGATCCGTACCAGATCGGGTTGACGGAGGAGATAGAGAAGATCCAAAGAAGAGCGGCGCGTTTCGTCACAGGGTTATTTGGTAAGCGTGATAGCGTTACGGAGATGTTTAGCGAACTCAAATGGCAGACTCTGCAAGAGAGGCGCTCTGCATCGCGGTGTAGCTTGCTGTGCAGGTTTCGAGAGGGTGCGTTTCTGAATGAGGTATCGAATATATTGCTTCACCCTACTTATACCTCCCGAGGAGATCACGAATGTAAAATTAGAGAGATTCGAGCGAGCACGGAGGCTTTCCGGCAGTCGTTCTGCCCGCGAACCATACGCGACTGGAACAGGAAAGGGAGGTAATGACAGTGGCACGTAAAGTGCCCTCCACCACACACCGCTGGGTAGCTTGCGCAGTATAAATGTAGAATGTAGATGTAGATGTAGAAAGTAGACGCTTGGTACTCTCTCCGTCTGCAGTGCCACCAGCAGCCATGATTGCCATGTGGTGGAGAAGCACAAAATGAAAAATCACTTTCCACCCAATGGTTAAAATCAAGGATATTCTTGGGTCAGTCGAAGACCAACTAGCGTTAGTTGTGAGCATGGCACTAAGTACACGAGGCAGACGTAGCGATGCATCTCACAGTGCTGTTCAGAACTTGAGAGAAGCGTTCGCCTTGGCGAAATCGACAAGTCTGTAGTAGCAGAGCACAGCATCAACGAAGCGCACAAGCACGTTTTTGAACAGACAAAGGTTCTGAACCGCGCCAACAGGTTCTGGGATTCGAACAGCAAATAGGCGGTGGATATAAGAGGACATGACAATCTTGTCAGCTACAACAGCGGATTTCAACTGAGCTCTGCGTGGGATGTGGTGTTAGCAAAAATATCTCGGAAAGCTCTCGGAAAGCTCTCAGCGGAGGCAGAGGGTGGAACAGACTGCACCAAGTCCCAGTGCTTAGGCCTCTACTACCCCACCCTGGGACCCTTGCAACATCGGCCGTGACATCTATTACGGAGGCAAGCATTGGTCCACCTGCTGATCCCTTGCGCTAACACAACCCCCCCCCCCCCCCCCCCCCCCGATACGGCTGACAAGTAGGAAATATTTTATAAATGATTTTCACCCAGAAAGCCAGCTTTCCCATTTAACCATAACTCAGTTCTTCAGGGGTTGTTTTAAGCGGCGTCATTCCGAAATCGGGTACAGTGTTAACAGTTTCAGCATTACCTGCTTTTTATCTGTGGCTTCGCCCAAGAACGCATAGATTAGTCACATATACATCTGACCTATTTTAAATCATAAGACTAAAAAAAAGATGTTGACTTTGTCTGTGGTATTCAGACGTGGGGCATGATCTGTGGTACTGAAGCACGTTGAAAAAATAATTGCCATTCTGCAGTGCTCATTTTTGAAATTCTGATCAACACAAATAAGAGACTTATCGCACTCCATTCCAAGTCAGCCAAAACAGGAAAAAAATACCAACAGATAGTTTTAAAACATTTTACGTATCACCTCCTTCTCATCCCCATTCCTAGTAGTAACAGGGATATCATACTCCCACAGGGATATCTTACTGTATATACCAGATTTGGTTGAAACTCCTTCAGGCATAATTGAATTACGTTCCATGTCCCCACCTATTGCCATGGGGGGTGCTAGGGGCGTCTCATGGTCACAGCAATATTTTCTCCTTGTTGACAGTGATACGAGCGCCAAGTTTGGTGGAAATTGTTTCAAGCTTTGGCCACTTATCTTCCACATCCCACCCCACCACACACCCACACACACACACACACACACACACACACACACACACACACACACACAGAGGAGAGGAGCTATTCCAGTTTCCTACATAATGGTCTATGTTATCCATGGTTTCATCAAGACTCAGGACAAATTTTAATTTCTCCCCTAATCTACCTTCTCCCTTCTATTTCTGTTTTCCTTCTCCACCTGCTTCGTCACATCCCATCCCTCTCATCATTCCAACTCACATCCTGTCTGTATTCTACGTGGCTTCTCATACCCCTTCCACGTGCCGACCTCCCCCCCCCCCCCATTCCACTTCCATTTACTGCCTCACATCCTTTCCCAATTTGACCTCACACCTTCTCTCTTTTCAACCTGCCGCCTTGCAATTTCTTCCTTTTCCATCTGTACACTACTCTCCTCTGCAATCCACCTACTTCTCCCTCTCTCTGTCCATCTCCTCTTCCCAATCCCTCTCTCTCTCTCTCACTCTCTCTCTCTCTCTCTCTCTGTCCATCTGCCGAGCGGGATTAGCCAAGCGGTCTAAGGCGCTGCAGTCATGGACTGTGCGCCTAATCCCGGCGGAGTTTCGAGTCCTCCCTCGGGCATGGGTGTGTGTGTTGCTCAAATGGTTCAAATGGCTCTGAACACTATGGGACTAAACTGCTGAGGTCATCAGTCCCCTAGAACGTAGAACTACTTAAATCTAACTAACCTAAGGACATCACACACATCCATGCCCGAGGCAGGATTCGAACCTGCGGTCACGTGGTTCCAGACTGTAGCGCCTCGAACCCCTCGGCCACTCCGGCCGGCTGTGTGTGTTTGTCCTTAGGATAATATAGGTTGAGTAGTGTGTAAACTTAGGGACTGATGACCTTAGCAGTTAAGTCTCATAAGATTTCACACACATCTGAACATTTTCTCTCCATCTCTTCATACCCCCTTATGCTGTCTATCTCCCCCTCCCCCTCGTTCTGTCTATCTCTTTCTCCCCATCTCTGTCCATTTTCTCCCCCTTCTCTGCCTCTCTCCTTCACACACTCCATCTTTCCATCTTCTCCCCCATCTCTGTACATCTTCTTTGTCTTCTCCTCTATCCATGTCCTTCTGCACATCTCTGTCCCTCTTCTCCGCCTTTTTCTCACTATCCATCTCCTATGTTACACTGTTTTCAATCACAATCATACCACATTTGGCCTTAGGTGATTCTTACCCCTGAAGTGTTTCTTTTCTGATAGTGAGTGACACGTGTACCAAGTTTGGTTGGACTCGACCTAGTTGTTTGGGAGGAGACGTCGAACATACGTACAGACAATTCATTTTACATGTAGATATGACGTAGATTCAGTGAAGAGATGTCTTCATACAGCAGGCCTTTCAAATCCAGATCCTTTCAAAGGAGTATTCTCAGGTGAATGCATCCTCCCACAGCTACATGAATGTTCTAACTACACATACTATGAATTAAAGTCCCCCACCGCCTTTTCTGTCAGTGTGTGACTGTGATCTCTGGTGTCACTGTAAGGATTTTGTTACAGTTTTCGCTAATAGACGAACTGATTCACGAGGAAGTATTGTATAAACAATTTATCACCGCTACACGAGTGTGTAGATACTTAGTGATATCCACGCAGAACAGGGTGAGTCGGTAGCGTTTGTATAAAGTAAACAGACGTATTTATCAATTAGGTTTAGTATTTAAGGTACCCATACATCTTTTAGATGGATGTACTATGTGCCAGTAGTAGATTCAGAAACCGATATTGGACAATTTTTTGTTAAAAGGATAAACAGATATTGATAGATTTATGTAAATCATATCATGTGAAAAAATATGATGCCACCAGGTAACTAAATTATTGTTATTAGGATACAAACTAGACGTTTTGTTTGGTAGACTTGTCAGTAATTTACTGAAGCATTTCATTTAACACTCTTATCTATTAGTGTCGGCCGTGCTGTGTGGCCGCGCGGCTTGAGGCGTCCTGTCACGGGCTGCACGGCCATTCCCGCCGGAGGTTCGAGTCCTCCCTCGGGCATGGGTGTGTGTGTTGTTCTCAGCATAAGGTAGTTTACGTTAGTTTAAGTAGTTTGTAAGTCTAGGGACCAATGACCTCAGCAGTTTAGTCCCTTAGGCATTCACACACATTTGAACATTTTTATTAGTGTCGAGAGTTGTTATTTTGCTGTGTTACTGGTTTTACAGTACACTGAACGATATATTAAAGATTGGAAACAGAAGGCACATACATTTAATGACTATATGGCTGAACAGGAAGAGGTTACTTAACTTGTTTACCCATCTGTAATTATTCCCTTACAATTTTCAGTGACGTAAAAATTAATTGAAGTTATTTGTGTTGCATGAAAGTACATCTACGTATTATCTGTGTATTTGATTAAAAATCTTAATTACTTTACTATTATTTGTCCAGCATCAAATGCAGACCGTATATTTGTAAAGTGTGCTCCAGCTAGACTTGCATTCTGTGGTGGGTCTTCAGCACTGTCACTGTGATTTCCTTCCACCAAGCGTACGTGTGCTGTGATTTCCTTCCACAAATACTACGCATGCATTCTAACTGTGAATCATAATACGGAGAAAAATGTTTAATCATTTATGCCACGTTACCTGAAAGTAAATACGTAAATCAAATGAAGTGGTGCGCCCGGCGTAATGTGTGTGTTGAAACAAGAAAGTTGGTGTAAGATGTAAATCCCTATCATACCAGTAGAAAAACTGAAGTTTTAGACGAAATATGATTGTTGTGACGAACAGTGAAGCAAAAAGTCTAATTGAAACACATTAGAAATATTCAGCCTCACCTATTACTTACTTAGAGACGGGTTTGACGTCTATGAATGACCACAGTGTCCTTGAAAATTTGCTTCCTTTTCTCATCATCATTATCACTGTCACTGTCAAACTTTTGACACCCAGTGTAGAATAAAAGTCTCCTTGGCATTTCTCCATGCCTCGTTCATCACACATTATGATTTTCAAGCATACTGATGAATGTTGCTCCTACATGTTCTACAATGCATTCTGTCCAGTCTCCATTAAATCTTTACTCGTATGTCAGTATTTTCTTATTTCTTGGACTCGAACAAAGAATTTCCTTCATCCATCTATCATCTATTCGCCTGAGTAAATGTCCTGCTAGTGCCATTTTATTTTCATTACAGACGTAATAACTTCTTTCATTCCAGTCTTTTTCCTGGTTTATTAATTTGTAGGTATCTCTCCACTACATGTTAAACAACTCACAGTGTTTGAATGGTTTTTGGACCGAGTGCCCATCTCTTACAGTCATATGTCAAAGTGACTGGGTGTTTGTGTTGTCCTCATCATTTCATCATCATTCGTCAAAGTGGCGCGATTGGACTGAGCAAAGGTTGGGACTTTGTACGGGCGCTGATAACCGCGCTGTTGAGCGCCCCACAAACCAAACATCATCATCATCATCATCATCATATGTCAAAGTTTTAATATACACAGATTTTGGATTACTAGTTTGAAAGGATGAAGAAATTCCTGTTTTATTGTTCTTTAACTTTCAGTTCGGCAAAAAAGTAACAGTTTCACGCCATTTTTTACTGTTCTGTCTATTTCTTATTTCTCTTCCACTGCCCCCATCTGCCCTAAATATGAAGACTCGTCTGCTAGTTCAATAACATTGTAAATTTGTACAAATATCTTTATATATATTAATCACATTATTATTGATTTTTTCTCTACTAAGGTCTTCCATTCGGTTGAAATTTAACTGTTCTTGACGAACTGCATCCGTGATTCAGATACGTTCCATTAAAACCTATGCTTCCAAGTTTATGGCTCCCAGAATTTTATCTAGGCTTGCTGAGAACAAATATCGACTTTGTTTGACTCTTTCCGCTCTGAATTTCTTACTGCCTTGATGAAGTCAAATAGAAGCTGTATCTTACTATGTATCCTTCTGTATAGTAACACACTTTCAAATAAAATCTTATTTCTGAACATTTTGTTCGAATTAAAACCAATCTTTCTCGAAATTTTTGAACAACAAGTAATGCATTTATTCTCAGAAACTGACATTCTGCAGTGGAGTGGAAGGCGTATTCTGTCTACTTCTACAATTATGGTATTCCTTTTGCCTGAGTAAAATACTGTTTTTTTTTTCTTTCAATGGAGTTGCCTTGTCTGTCTACGCTCTTGTTAACTAAAAAAATTACAGTACTGTTCAGTTTTGAGCATTTGCCTTCGGGAATAATGTTACAATATTTCCACATACCATAACAGGAAAAGTCGGAACAGATAACTTCTTTTAGGAAATATGGTTGTTCTTACTTTCAACAGCTATAGCGCTAGATGAATGAAAGGAAGTCTTCCATGAACAAGCAAGTAAGCAGCACCCCATCTGCAGGAGTAGCAAGCTTGCAAGGGGATTTTATGCTGTTCTTTCATGATGATTGCTGTCCCTCTTCATTCATATGTTTCTAACAGTGTGACTCAACGTCGTTTGATTCGAGAAGACGTGCGAAAGTCGAGCACCGCTCCTGCCGTTCTTCTTTCTCACGGTTCAATATGCCGTCGACAACTGGGTCATTAGCGACAGTCCTGTTCCCCATCCCACGTCGCGGTCACTGACCGGCTGCTCTCCGTAATCCAATTTCCGTTCTGAGAGCAGCCTATCGCGTGACTTGGTAGCAGATGGCTCTCCCACTAGAACGCTTGTTCAATTTTCGTTTCTTAACCAAGAGTCAGGCGACACTGCGAACACTGGAAGACAGTAATTTTTCATTTGTTTATATATCTATATATACGAGGGCAGTTCAATAAGTAATGCAACACATTTTTTTTCTGAAACAGGGGTTGTTTTATTCAGCATTGAAATACACCAGGTTATTCCCCAATCCTTTAGCTACACAACACTATTTTTCAACGTAATCTCCATTCAATGCTACGGCCTTACGCCACCTTGAAATGAGGGCCTGTATGCCTGCACGGTACCATTCCACTGGTCGATGTCGGAGCCAACGTCGTACTGCATCAATAACTTCTTCATCATCTGCGTAGTGCGTCCCACGGATTGCGTCCTTCATTGGGCCAAACATATGGAAATCCGACGGTGCGAGATCGGGGCTGTAGGGTGCATGAGGAAGAACAGTCCACTGAAGTTTTGTGAGCTCCTCTCGGGTGCGAAGACTTGTGTGAGGTCTTGCGTTGTCATGAAGAAGGAGAAGTTCGTTCTGATTTTTGTGCCTACGAACACGCTGAAGTCGTTTCTTCAATTTCTGAAGAGTAGCACAATACACTTCAGAGTTGATCGTTTGACCATGGGGAAGGACATCGAACAGAATAACCCCTTCAGTGTCCCAGAAGACTGTAACCATGACTTTACCGGCTGAGGGTATGGCTTTAAACTTTTTCTTGGTAGGGGAGTGGGTGTGGCGCCACTCCATTGATTGCCGTTTTGTTTCAGGTTCGAAGTGATGAACCCATGTTTCATCGCCTGTAACAATCTTTGACAAGAAATTGTCACCCTCAGCCACATGACGAGCAAGCAATTCCGCACAGATGGTTCTCCTTTGCTCTTTATGGTGTTCGGTTAGACAACGAGGGACCCAGCGGGAACAAACCTTTGAATATCCTAACTGGTGAACAATTGTGACAGCACTACCAACAGAGATGTCAAGTTGAGCACTGAGCTGTTTGATGGTGATCCGTCGATCATCTCGAACGAGTGTGTTCGCACGCTCCGCCATTGCAGGAGTCACAGCTGTGCACGGCCGGCCAGCACGCGGGAGATCAGACAGTCTTGCTTGACCTTGCGGCGATGATGACACACGCTTTGCCCAACGACTCACCGTGCTTTTGTCCACTGCCAGATCACCGTAGACATTCTGCAAGCGCCTATGAATATCTGAGATGCCCTGATTTTCCGCCAAAAGAAACTCGATCACTGCCCGTTGTTTGCAACGCACATCCGTTACAGACGCCATTTTAACAGCTCTGTACAGCGCTGCCACCTGTCGGAAGTCAATGAAACTATACGAGACGAAGCGGGAATGTTTGAAAATATTCCACAAGAAATTTCCGGTTTTCTCAACCAAAATTGGCCGAGAAAAAAAATGTGTTGCATTACTTATTGAACTGCCCTCGTACATCTGTACGTTACGAATCATTATAAAGTGCATGACAAAATGTATTCATTCTTTATAGTGTTATCTTCTCATTACATTCATGGAGATTAATAGTAACTACTTATTAGGCTTTCTATCTGCTGCTATTAGTCTAATTTTACTTTGTTCAGTACATGAAGTATCATTAAATACCGACAATCCCTAGTACATACAGTTTATTACTGCACATGATGTACAGACTGTAACCAGTAAAAGATAAGATGGAAGTATTGTTTAGTTTTTTGGACCATGAAACTGAATTTTAAAAAAAATTCACACGAGATAATTAATGACGGAGATTATTGCAGCTACACTTTCAATTGTGGTTGGTTTAGAAATGAAGAGATTAGCTTTCTTTGGCTTGAATGTCATTATTTAGGGACAAAATTTTCATAACATAGAAGCTACATATAATACACATCTAGCGTTACTTCTGGGGCGTTTTTCGGATCATTCTAAAAAATATTGCTCTTTTTGACGAAAGTTACACAATACAGGCAGGGCGGTTACAATCAAATTAAATTTTGTCTACCTAGGATGACCCTTTTGAAAAATGAGTGATCGCAGGATAACAAAACTTTTTGCAAACATTTGTAAGGACATGCGGATGCAAAATTAGGAATAAGCTATTGAAAGGAACACATTTTAATTTCCACATAAGAAGGTTCGCATCTGATGATCTTGATGGTTACGCACTTTGGAACGATCGGGCAATGATTCGCTTTTCATAAAATGTGTTAAGGAGTTACCGAGTGATTTCAAAAGCAGTGTGAGAAGGGACTCCATCGTGCATCAAAACAGATGAGACCGAAGCACCTCTCTCTCGTAAAGCAGGGATCACATGTTAGGGAAGTATACGTGCGGTTCGCACTGCATGTCGCGGTCCTTAGGGTCAATGAAAAATGGATCAATCACGAGCTGTGCCGTGAATCCACACCAGACGTATTTAAAATGTTCGGTACTTTATGAATGTTCGTTGGCGGTGACGATCGCCAAATCCCACAGTTGTTGAGTGTTCACTGCTCCAATGAGCGTAAAGTGTGTTTCATCACTTCACAAAATGTTCCAGTGCCACATGTCGTCAGTCTGAACCCTTGGAAGAAACGTAACAGCAAAGTGTGCGTGAATGTCTGCGGCATTTGGCAAAAGTTGGTGAGTAATGCGAAGTTTGTACGGATACCATTTCACAATTGTTCGAAGCTCTTTTCGAACAGTAGAACGTGGAATTTTCAGCTGTCGCGACACAGCTCGTACACTGCTTGAAGGTTGCACTTTGCGTCCAGCATTCTGAGCAATGACAACAGTAACTTCTTGAACTACTTGTGGCGCAACTGGCCATCGCTCTCTGCCAGGAGCAAACGAAATCATTGCCCGATCGTTCCAAACTGCCTAACCACCGAGATCACCACCTTTGAACCCTCTCATGTGGAAATTACAACGTTTTCCTTCAATGGATTATTCGTTATTTCTCTTCCGCATGTCCATCAAGATGTTGCCCGCCCCGATAGCTGAGTGGTCAGCCGTCCTACAGGCCCGGGTTCGATTCCCGGCTGGGTCGGGGATTTTCTCCCCACAGGGACTGGATGTTGTGCTGTCTTCATCATCATTTCATCCCCATCCGGCGCGCAGGACGCCCAATGCGGCGTCGAATGTAATGAGACCTGCACCAAGGCGGTCGAACCTGCCCTGTAAGGGGCCTCCCGGCCAATGACGCCAAACGCTCATTTCCTTTTCATTTCCATCAAAATGTTTAAGTTTCACTGTACTATGATCACTCGTTTTTCATTAGGGTCCTCTCAAATAGCGAAAGTTAAATTACAACCACCATTACTTTGTGGTTCTCAATATTTCTCTCGTCCCAGAAAATTGTGCATAATGTTATTATAAACGTGGAGCATGAAAAACCTTTACGCAATTTTAGGAATTTAACAACGCTTCAGAACAGCGTCATACACATGAGTACACTTGCATTAAAGCCTTCCCGCAGCGCCCTGTTGGTAACATAGTGGAAATTAATGACGAATTACAAGACTTTATTAAGCATAGCGTTTTGCACTCTGAAACACCTCAGATTAAATTATGCTATTGTTAGCGGACTATTGCTGTAGCAGCGTAGCCTTTATTTTTTTCTTAACCTAACGGATGAGTGGTAATCGGTTTGACCGCTACGGGAGTTGTTTCAGTTGAATTTGGCTGTTGAATTACGCTGAATTCTGACAGAGGTTTTGTATTAATCAAAGTCGTGAAAAGTTTTCAACACTAAAGGTTACATTATATTCACAATACACACAATTGGAGGCAGTAAGTACCATTGTTGTACATTTCTATTCACGTTTAAGTTCATCACTTATGTTGAAGTACGTTGTTGTAACAATGTGCACACGCTATTCTTTCTCTGAAAGCCACTTGCCGGCGCGAACGCGTAATATTAGCAGTCCGTATTTATAATCATTTTGTGGTGAAAACATTAATCACTGGCCAATATAATCCGGTTTGTTGGGGGTCAACCTAAGGCGATGGGGATACACTCTCAGCCGATACGATATTCCTCCTGCCGCTACGCCATTACAACCAGCGCAACTACGTTCAGCTGAACTGCAACTCCTAACCACTGTTGGCAACTCTGAAGTACATTTGAAATCCCCATAAATCGGGCCAAAATCCCATAAATAGTTTGTTGTTGTTGTTGTTGTGGTCTTCAGTCCTGAGACTGGTTTGATGCAGCTCTCCATGCTACTCTATCCTGTGCAAGCTTCTTCATCTCCCAGTACTTACTGCAACCTACATCCTTCTGAATCTGCTTAGTGTATTGATCTCTTGGTCTCCCTCTACGATTTTTACCCTCCACGCTGCCCTCCAATGCCAAATTTTTGATCCCTTGATGCCTCAAAACATATCCTACCAACCGATCCCTTCTTCTAGTCAAGTTATGCCACAAACTTCTCTTCACCCCAATCCTATTCAATACCTCCTCATTAGTTACGTGATCTACCCACCTTATCTTCAGCATTCTTCTGTAGCACCACATTTCGAAAGCTTCTATTCTCTTCTTGTCCAAACTGGTTATCGTCCATGTTTCACTTCCATACATGGCTACACTCCATACAAATACTTTCAGAAACGACTTCCTGACACTTAAATCTATACTCGATGTTAACAAATTTCTCTTCTTCAGAAACGATTTCCTTGCCATTGCCAGTCTACATTTTATATCCTCTCTACTTCGACCATCATCAGTTATTTTACTCCCTAAATAGCAAAACTCCTTTACTACATTAAGTGTCTCATTTCCTAATCTAATCCCCTCAGCATCACCCGACTTAACTCGACTACATTCCATTATCCTCGTTTTGCTTTTGTTGATGTTCATCTTATATCCTCCCTTCAAGACACCATCCATTCCGTTCAACTGCTCTTCCAAGTCCTTTGCTGTCTCTGACAGAATTACAATGTCATCGGCGAACCTCAAAGTTTTTATTTCTTCTCCATGGATTTTAATACCTACTCCGAATTTTTCTTTTGTTTCCTTTACTGCTTGCTCAATATACAGATTGAATAACATCGGGGAGAGGCTACAACCCTGTCTTACTCCCTTCCCAACCACTGCTTCCCTTTCATGTCCCTCGACTCTTATAACTGCCATCTGGTTTCTGTACAAATTGTAAATAGCCTTTCGCTTCCTGTATTTTACCCCTGCCACCTTCAGAATTTGAAAGAGATTATTCCAGTTAACGTTGTCAAAAGCTTTCTCTAAGTCCACAAATGCTAGAAACGTAGGTTTGCCTTTTCTTAATCTTTCTTCTAAGATAAGTCGTAAGGTTAGTATTGCCTCACGTGTTCCAACATTTCTACGGAATCCAAACTGATCTTCCCCGAGGTCCGCTTCTACCAGTTTTTCCATTCGTCTATAAAGAATTCGCGTTAGTATTTTGCAGCTGTGACTTATTAAACTGATAGTTCGGTAATTTTCACATCTGTCAACACCTGCTTTCTTTGGGATTGGAATTATTATATTCTTCTTGAAGTCTGAGGGTATTTCACCTGTCTCATACATCTTGCTCACCAAATGGTAGAGTTTTGTCAGGACTGGCTCTCCCAAGACCATCAGTAGTTCTAATGGAATGTTGTCTACTCCCGGGGCCTTGTTTCGACTCAGGTCTTTCAGTGCTCTGTCAAACTCTTCACGCAGTATCTTATCTCCCATTTCATCTTCATCTACATCCTCTTCCATTTCCATAATACTGTCCTCAAGTACATCGCCCTTGTATAAACCCTCTATATAATCCTTCCACCTTTCTGCCTTCCCTTCTTTGCTTAGAACTGGGTTGCCATCTGAGCTCTTGATATTCATACAAGTGGTTCTCTTCTCTCCAAAGGTCTCTTTAATTTTCCTGTAGGCAGTATCCATCTTACCCCTAGTGAGACAAGCCTCTACATCCTTACATTTGTCCTCTAGCCATCCCTGCTTAGCCATTTTGCACTTTCTGTCGATCTCATTTTTGAGACGTTTGTATTCCCTTTTGCCTGCTTCATTTACTGCATTTTTATATTTTCTCCTTTCATCAATTAAATGCAATATTTCTACTGCTACCCAAGGATTTCTATTAGCCCTCGTCTTTTTACCTACTTGATCCTCTGCTGCCTTCACTACTTCATCCCTCAAAGCTACCCATTCTTCTTCTACTGTATTTCTTTCCCCCATTCCTGTCTATTGTTCCCTTATGCTCTCCCTGAATCTCTGTACAACCTCTGGTTCTTTCAGTTTATCCAGGTCCCATATCCTTAAATTCCCACCTTTTTGCAGTTTCTTCAGTTTCAATCTGCAGTTCATAACCAATAGATTGTGGTCAGAATCCACATCTGCCCCTGGAAATGTCTTACCATTATATAATCTATCTGATACCTATTAGTATCTCCAGGATTCTTCCAGGTATACAACCTTCTTTTATGATTCTTGAACCAAGTGTTAGCTATGATTAAGTTATGCTCTGTGCAAAATTCTACAAGGCGGCTTCCTCTTTCATTTCTTCCCCCCAATCCATATTCACCTACTATGTTTCCTTCTCTCCCTTTTCCTACTGACGAATTCCAGTCCCCCATGACTATTAAATTTTCGTCTCCCTTCGCTACCTGAATAATTTCTTTTATCTCGTCATACATTTCATCAATTTCTTCATCATCTGCAGAGCTAGTTGGCATATAAACTTGTACTACTGTAGTAGGCATGGGCTTAGTGTCTATCTTGGCCACAATAATGCGTTCACTATGCTGTTTGTAGTAGCTAACCGCACTCCTATTTTTCTATTCATTATTAAACCTACTCCTGCATTACCCCTATTTGATTTTGTATTTATAACCCTGTAATCACCTGACCAAAAGTCTTGTTCCTCCTGCCACCGACCTTCACTAATTCCCACTATATCTAACTTTAACCTATCCATTTCCCTTTTTAAATTTTCTAACCTACCTGCCCGATTAAGGGATCTGACATTCCACGCTCCGATCCGTAGAATGCCAGTTTTCTTTCTCCTGATAACGACGTCCTCTTGAGTAGTCCCCGCCCGGAGATCCGAATGGGGGACTATTTTACCTCCGGAATATTTTACCCAAGAGGACGCCATCATCATTTAATCATACAGTAAAGCTGCATGTCCTCGGTAAAAATTACGGCTGTAGTTTCCCCTTGCTTTCAGCCGTTCGTAGTACCAGCACAGCAAGGCCGTTTTGGTTAATGTTACAAGGCCAGATCAGTCAATCATTCAGACTGCTGCACCTGCAACTACTGAAAAGGCTGCTGCCCCTCTTCAGGAACCCCATGTTTGTCTGGCCTCTCAACAGATACCCCTCCGTTGTGGTTGCACCTACGGTACGGCCATCTGTATCGCTGAGGCACGCAAGCCTCCCCACCAACGGCAAGGTCCATGGTTCATGGGGGAAGATTTTTCAAACTAAATAGCTATATTATGAAATTTCTCTCTGGAAATACTGCAGTCAGACACAAGTTTTTTAAACGATTTTATTGTACCATTACTAGTTTCGGCCCTGAGCCCATCGTCAGACGGTAGCGTTGACTTTTTTCGCAAGTTTCGCATTTGCGTCTTCATGAAAAGACCATCTTTACATATTACAATACGGAGGGTTGATTTTCTTTTACGGTCCATGCTAATCAATGGACTGAACTACTACGCAAAATGTAATTTGTAAAGGAGGGCGTTTCATGAAGACAAAAATCAAAAACTTGCAAATAAGTCAACACTGCCGTCTGACGATGGGCTCAGGCCGAAAGGATTAACGGTACAATAAAAAAAATTACGAAAACATCTGCGGAGTTCCCTAACCAAAATGGATTAAAATAATGCATTAAATTTCCACTTTTGTGTTTGTGTGTGGGCCGGGAGGGTGGGGGGGGGGGGAAGCGGGGGGGATGTTGGTTGTTGGAACCATTAAAATAATTAGTAACACTTCAGACGGCGAAATTATGAATTCTAATTCTTTGAGCAAATGCCATGATCAGCCTGTGTTTAAATTATGTTGCTTGAAGTTCTCACAAGTAGTTTTACAGTGTTTATAAGCATCTTACACCGTGTTTGTGTTACATTTTAGATAAACTCCGTACAGAACAGGCAAACGAAAATTTTGAAGTTTGTGATATACAGTCAAGGTTGTTTTTCCGGGTGAAATTTGAAATTTAGCTCTTTCGAGTAGGACATATGCTCGCTCCGACGTGATGGAATAATACCTCTGATTATACCCAAGATATATGATAAGCCAGAACATGATGACCACCGACCCAGTACCGATATAAAACCATCCAGGCGATAGCAACCTCACCTGGCGTGGAATGACTGCTAGTCGGACACACGAACGGCGCATGTAATATCAGTGAGTGTGCTGTCTGTGTTTAGAATGGCTAAGGCGCGCGATCTGTCTGAGTTTGACCGAGGGCAGATTGTGACGGCCTAGAGACTAGGTACGAACATTTTGGAAACCACACGACCTACCGGGTGTTCGAGGGGTGCTGTGGTGAGTGTCTTCAATACGTGTCGGCTGGCCACCTCTCAGTACAGATGTCGGACGTCGTAGGCTGGGCGAGCTGGTAAAACAGGACAGGCGGCGAACTGTGGCGGAACTAGCACCAGGATTTAATGCTGGGGAGAGTACAACTGTGTCTGAACACACAGTGATTCGAACACTCCTAACGATGGGCCTACGCAGCCGACGACCCGTGCAACTACAACTGAAATAGACATGTGGTCATCGGCACTGGACGTTGTCGCAGTGGTAGAGCGTCGCATGGTCTGATAATTTCTCCATCGTGCCAATGGGAGGGCGCGAATCCGTCGCCTTCCAGGGGAATAGCACTTTGACGTCTGTACTGCTGGACGGAGACAAGCTGATGGAGGCACCATTATACAATGACGTAGGCATCCATGGTTCCAGTGGAGATGGTGAAATGCGCCGTGACGGTCAAGGAGCATTGTACACTGTTTGAAGAGCACGTACACCCTTTCATGACGGCAGTTGCATTATTCAACAAGATAATGCGCCATGACACAAGGCTAGGAGTGTGATGGAGAACTTCGAGGAACACATTGGCGAGTTCCAATTGATGTGCTGACTTCCACACTAGCCAGGTCTGAACTCGATGGAACACATCTGGCCTGCTATTGAAAGTGACGTCAGAGTTCATCGGCTCCCTCCCCGGAATTTACGGGAATTAGTTGGCTTGTGCGTGCAGCTCCCTACAGCGACCTACCAAGGCCTCATTGCTTCCATGCCATGCCACAACGCGTCGCCACTGTTATGGATCTACCGGCTATTAGGTGGATGGTCATAATGGTCTGGCTGATCGTTGTATATGCAAATTCTAGCTCACTGGCTCTTTCTCTTGAAGTTGCAAGACACGATACTGTGAAAGTAACGACACCAGGAAGGAATTAGAGTCTCTTATAACGTGGGAAATATCTTCAGAGAATTGCATGACCGCATTCGTTTGGAGAAATCTGTGTGACTCAACGTCGTTTGTTTCGAGAAGACGTGCGAGAGTCGAGCACCGCTCCTGCCGTTCTTCTTTCTCACGATTCAATATGCCGTCGACAACTGGGTTATTAGCGACAGTCCTGTTCCCCATCCCACGTCGCGGTCACTGACCGGCTGCTCTCCGTAATCCAATTTCCGTTCTGAGAGCAGCCTATCGCGTGACTTGGTAGCAGATGGCTCTCCCACTAGAACGCTTGTTCAATTTTCGTTTCTTAACCAAGAGTCAGGCGACACTGCGAACACTGGAAGATAGTAATTTTTCATTTGTTTATATATCTATATATACATCTGTACGTTACGAATCATTATAAACTGCATGACAAAATGTATTCATTCTTTATAGTGTTAAGATATCTTCTCATTACATTCATGGATACATCGCGAGATTAATAGTAACTACTCATTAGGCTTTCTATCTGCTGCTATTAGCCTAATTTTACTTTGTTCAGTACATGAAGTATCATTAAATACCGACAATCCCTAGTACATACAGTTTATTACTGCACATGAAGTACAGACTGTAACCAGTAAAAGATAAGATGGAAGTATTGTTTAGTTTTTTGGACCATGCAAACTCAATTTAAAAAAAAATTCACACGACATAATTAATGACGGAGATTATTGCAGCTACATTTTCAATTGTGGTTGGTTTAGAAATGAAGAGATTAGCTTTCTTCGGCTTGAATGTCATTATTTAGGGACAAAATTTTCATAACATAGAAGCTACATATAATACATATCTAGCGTTACTTCTGGGGCGTTTTTCGGATCATTCTAAAAAATATTGCTCTTTTTGACGAAAGTTACACAATACAGGCAGGGCGGTTACAATCAAATTAAATTTTGTCTTCCTAGGATGACCCGTTTGAAAAATGAGTGATCACAGGATAACAAAAAATTTTGCAAACATTTGTAAGGACATGCGGATGCAAAATTACGAATAAGCTATTGAAAGGAACACATTTTAATTTCCACATAAGAAGGTTCGCATCTGATGATCTTGATGGTTACGCACTTTGGAACGATCGGGCAATGATTCGCTTTTCATAAAATGTGTTAAGGAGTTACCGAGTGATTTCAAAAGCAGTGTGAGAAGGGACTCCATCGTGCATCAAAACAGATGAGATCGAAGCACCTCTCTCTCGTACAACAGGGATCACATGTTAGGGAAGTATACGTGCGGTTCGCACTGCATGTCGCGGTCCTTAGGGTCAATGAAAAATGGATCAATCACGAGCTGTGCCGTGAATCCACACCAGACGTATTTAAAATGTTCGGTACTTTATGAATGTTCGTTGGCGGTGACGATCGCCAAATCCCACAGTTTTTGAGTGTTCACTGCTCCAATGAGCGTAAAGTGTGTTTCATCACTTCACAAAATGTTCCAGTGCCACATGTCGCCAGTCTGAATCCTTGGAAGAAACGTAACAGCAAAGTGTGCGTGAATGTCTGCGGCATTTGGCAAAAGTTGGTGAGTAATGCGAAGTTTGTACGGATACCATTTCACAATTGTTCGAAGCTCTTTTCGAACAGTAGAACGTGGAATTTTCAGCTGTCGCGACACAGCTCGTACACTGCTTGAAGGTTGCACTTTGCGTCCAGCATTCTGAGGAATGACAACAGTAACTTCTTGAACTACTTGTGGCGCAACTGGCCATCGCTCTCTGCCAGGAACAAACCAAATCATTGCCCGATCGTTCCAAACTGCCTAACCACCGAGATCACCACCTTTGAACCCTCTCATGTGGAAATTACAACGTTTTCCTTCAATGGATTATTCGTTATTTCTCTTCCGCATGTCCATCAAAATGTTGCCCGCCCCGATAGCTGAGTGGTCAGCCGTCCTACAGGCCCGGGTTCGATTCCCGGCTGGGTCGGGGATTTTCTCCCCACAGGGACTGGATGTTGTGCTGTCTTCATCATCATTTCATCCCCATCCGGCGCGCAGGACGCCCAATGTGGCGTCGAATGTAATGAGACCTGCACTAAGGCGGTCGAACCTGCCCCGTAAGGGGCTTCCCGGCCAATGACGCCAAACGCACATTTCCTTTTCATTTCCATCAAAATGTTTAAGTTTCACTGTACTATGATCACTCGTTTTTCATTAGGGTCCTCTCAAATAGCGAAAGTTTAATTACAACCACCATCACTTTGTGGTTCTCAATATTTCTCTCGTCCCAGAAAATTTGCATAATGTTATTATAAACGTGGAGCATGAAAAACCTTTACGCAATTTTAGGAATTTAACAACGCTTCAGAACCGCGTCATACACATGAGTACACTTGCATTAAAGCCTTCCCGCAGCGCCCTGTTGGTAACATAGTGGAAATTAATGACGAATTACAAGACTTTATTAAGCATAGCGTTTTGCACTCTGAAACACCTCAGATTAAATTATGGTATTGTTAGCGGACTATTACTGTAGCAGCGTAGCCTTTATTTTTTTCTTAACCTAACGAATGGGTGGTAATCGGTTTGACCGCTACGGGAGTTGTTTCAGTTGAATTTGGCTGTTGAATTACGCTGAATTCTGACAGAGGTTTTGTATTAATCAAAGTCGTGAAAAGTTTTCAACACTAAAGGTTACATTATATTCACAATACACACAATTGGAGGCAGTAAGTACCATTGTTGTACATTTCTATTCACGTTTAAGTTCATCACTTATGTTGAAGTACGTTGTTGTAACAATGTGCACACGCTATTCTTTCTCTGAAAGCCACTTGCCAGCGCGAACGCGTAATATTAGCAGTCCCTATTTATAATCATTTTGTGGTGAAAACATTAATCACTGGCCAATATAATCCGGTTTGTTGGGGGTCAACCTAAGGCGATGGGGATACACTCTCAGCCGATACGATATTCCTCCTGCCGCTACGCCATTACAACCAGCGCAACTACGTTCAGCTGAACTGCAACTCCTAACCACTGTTGGCAACTCTGAAGTACATTTGAAATCCCCCTAAATCGGGCCAAAATCCCATAAATAGTTTGTTGTTGTTGTTGTGGTCTTCAGTCCTGAGACTGGTTTGATGCAGCTCTCCATGCTACTCTATCCTGTGCAAGCTTCTTCATCTCCCAGTACCTACTGCAACCTACATCCTTCTGAATCTGCTTAGTGTATTGATCTCTTGGTCTCCCTCTACGATTTTTACCCTCCACGCTGCCCTCCAATGCTAAATTTGTGATCCCTTGATGCCTCAAAACATGTCCTACCAACCGATCCCTTCTTCTAGTCAAGTTGTGCCACAAACTTCTTTTCTCCCCAATCCTATTCAATACCTCCTCATTAGTTACGTGATCTAACCACCTTATCTTCAGCATTCTTCTGTAGCACCACATTTCGAAAGCTTCTATTCTTTTCTTGTCCAAACTATTTATCGTCCATGTTTCACTTCCATACATGGCTACACTCCATACAAATACTTTCAGAAACGACTTCCTGACACTTAAATCTATACTCGATGTTAACAAATTTCTCTTCTTCAGAAACGATTTCCTTGCCATTGCCAGTCTACATTTTATATCCTCTCTACTTCGACCATCATCAGTTATTTTACTCCCTAAATAGCAAAACTCCTTTACGACTTTAAGTGTCTCATTTCCTAATCTAATCCCCTCAGCATCACCCGATTTAATTTGACTACATTCCATTATCCTCGTTTTGCTTTTGTTGATGTTCATCTTATATCCTCCTTTTAAGACACTGTCCATTCCGTTCAACTGCTCTTCCAAGTCCTTTGCTGTCTCTGACAGAATTACAATGTCATCGGCGAACCTCAAAGTTTTTACTTCTTCTCCATGGATTTTAATACCTACTCCGAATTTTTCTTTTGTTTCCTTTACTGCTTGCTCAATATACAGATTGAATAACATCGGGGAGAGGCTACAACCCTGTCTCACTCCTTTCCCAACCACTGCTTCCCTTTCATGCCCCTCGACTCTTATAACTGCCATCTGGTTTCTGTACAAATTTTAATAGCCTTTCGCTCCCTGTATTTTACCCCTGCCACCTTCAGAATTTGAAAGAGAGTATTCCAATTATGTTGTCAAAAGCTTTCTCTAAGTCTACAAATGCTAGAAACGTAGGTTTGCCTTTTCTTAATCTTTCTTCTAAGATAAGTCGTAAGGTTAATATTGCCTCACGTGTTCCAACATTTCTACGGAATCCAAACTGATCTTCCCCGAGGTCGGCTTCTACCAGTTTTTCCATTCGTCTGTAAAGAACTCGCGTTAGTAGTTTGCAGCTGTGACTTATTAAACTGATAGTTCGGTAATTTTCACATCTGTCAACACCTGCTTTCTTTGGTATTGGAATTATTATATTGTTCTTGAAGTCTGTGTGTATTTCGCCTGTCTCATACATCTTGCTCACCAGATGGTAGAGTTTTGTCATGACTGGCTCTCCCAAGGCCATCAGTAGTTCTAATGGAATGTTGTCTACTCCCGGGGCCTTGTTTTGACTCAGGTCTTTCAGTGCTCTGTCAAACTCTTCACGCAGTATCTTATCTCCCATTTCATCTTCATCTACATTCTCTTCCATTTCTATAATATTGTCCTCAAGTACATCGCCCTTGTATAAACCTTCTATATACTCCTTCCACCTTTCTGCCTTCCCTTCTTTGCTTAGAACTGGGTTGCCATCTGAGCTCTTGATGTTCATACAAGTGGTTCTCTTCTCTCCAAAGGTCTCTTTAATTTTCCTGTAGGCAGTATCTATCTTACCCCTAGTGAGACAAGCCTCTACATCCTTACATTTGTCCTCTAGCCATCCCTGCTTAGCCATTTTGCAGTTTCTGTCGATCTCATTTTTGAGACGTTTGTATTCCCTTTTGCCTGCTTCATTTACTGCATTTTTATATTTTCTCCTTTCATCAATTAAATTAAATATTTCTTCTGTTACCCAAGGATTTCTACTAGCCCTCGTCTTTTTACCTACTTGATCCTCTGCTGCCTTCACTACTTCATCCCTGAGAGTTACCCATTCTTCTTCTACTGTATTTCTTTCCCCCATTCCTGTCAATTGTTCCCTTATGCTCTCCCTGAAACTCTCTACAACCTCTGGTACTTTCAGTTTATCCAGGTCCCATCTCCTTAAATTCCCATAAATAAATAGTTTATCAAACTAAATAGCTATATTATGAAATTTCTCTCTGGAAATACTGCAGTCAGACACAAGTTTTTTAAACGATTTTATTGTACCGTTACTAGTTTCGGCCCTGAGCCCATCGTGAGACGGTAGCGTTGACTTGTTTCGCAAGTTTCGCATTTGCATCTTCATGGAAAGACCATCTTTACATATTACAATACGGAGGGTTGATTTTCTTTTACGGTCCATGCTAATCAATGGACTGAACTACTACGAAAAATGTAATTTGTAAAGGAGGGCGTTTCATGAAGACAAAAATCAAAAACTTGCAAATAAGTCAACACTGCCGTCTGACGATGGGCTCAGGCCGAAAGGATTAACGGTACAATAAAAAAAATTACGAAAACATCTGTGGAGTTCCCTAACCAAAATGGATTAAAATAATGCATTAAATTTCTACTTTTGTGTGTGTGTGTGTGTGTGGGGGGGGGGGGGGGAGGCTGGGGGGATGTTGGTTGTTGGAACCATTAAAATAATTAGTAACACTTCAGACGGCGAAATTATGAATTCTAATTCTTTGAGCAAATGGCATGATCAGCCTGTGTTTAAATTATGTTGCTTGAAGCTCTCACGAGTAGTTTTACAGTGTTTATAAGCATCTTACACCGTGTTTGTGTTACATTTTAGATAAACTCCGTACAGAACAGGCAAACGAAAATTTTGAAGTTTGTGATATACAGTCAAGGTTGTTTTCCCGGGTGAAATTTGAAATTTAGCTCTTTCGAGTAGGACATATGCTCGCTCCGACGTGATTATACCCAAGATATATGATACAAACGCTGATAAGCCAGAACATTATGACCACCGACCCAGTACCGATATAAACCCATCCAGGCGATAGCAACCTCCCCTGGCGTGGAATAACTGCTAGTCGGACACACGCACGGCGCATGTAATATCAGTGAGTGTGCTGTCCGTGTTTAGAATGGGGAAGGTGGCGATCTGTCTGAGTTTGACCGAGGGCAGATTGTGACGGCCTAGAGACTAGGTACGAGCATTTTGGAAACTACACGACCTGTCGGGTGTTCGAGGAGTGCTGTGGTGAATGTCTTCAATACGTGTCGGCCGGCCACCTCTCACAAGGGGAGGCCGCCAATTGTGAAATTCAGATTCGATTCATACTGCGCATAATAAAAGCTCATGGCCAGAGGTGTAATGTGGCAAAGCACCAAGATGCATTTCTCAGCCGTTGTCGAGAAAATCGACAGTTAAAAGAAACCGTTACGGTGAAATACTCTCTACGATTAATACTTTTCTACAGCGTCGTGGCGCAGCGGTAAGCGCTCGGGTTCGTAATCCGAAGGTCGCAGGATCGAATCTCGTGCCATGCAACCTTTTTTTTTAGTATTTGTTTTTTATAATTCAAATATATAATTACCAGCAATCAGTTGCAACAATTATGCATATAATAAGTTGTTGAAAGTCGTTTGTCGTGGAAAAACTGGCGACTTCGAACATCATTATGTTTTCTGCAAACAAAGTTGTATTTCACAAATGTTATTAATTGTCTTCATAATGGTGGTGGTGGTGGTTGGTGTTTAACGTCCCGTCGACAACGAGGTCATTAGAGACGGAGCTCATGCTCGGGTTAGGGAAGGATTGGGAAGGAAATCGGCCGTGCCCTTTCAAAGGAACCATCCCGGCATTTGCCTGAAGCGATTTAGGGAAATCACGGAAAACCTAAATCAGGATGGCTGGAGACGGGATTGAACCGTCGTCCTCCCGAATGCGAGTCCAGTGTGCTAACCACTGCGCCACCTCGCTCGGTCTTCATAATGTTAACCACGTATAGTTAATGGAAGACGTAGAAACGATATTCCGAAACGAATACGTATAGCGTAAGTCAAACATTCGAATTAGAATAGAGACCCCACGAACACAAATTTGCTGTGGCAGGTATGAAATATAAACTCCGTTACTCGCTCGTTACACTAGAAGGACAGATGTTGAATCGGCCGAAACGAGCCGCCGCATAACAGCGTAGTTGCCTGCTAACTTCGAAAGAAGGTAGATGCGGTCCCTAGCGCAACTTATAACATCGTCGAAAATCAGTGCGGACGGAAGAGCTTAGGTACACCCTGTTAAAAAAACGGAAAAACGGAGGCGGTACAATTGGAGAGCGATCCGCCTTCACCAACATGCATAAGCAATTCATTAATACTTATATATATATATATATATATATAAATATATATATATATATATATATATATTTGAATTACAAAAAACTAATAATAAAAAAAATTGCATGGCGCGAGAATCGATCCAGCGACCTTCGGATTAAGAACCCGAGCGCTTACCGCTGCGCCACGACGCTGTAGAAAATTATTAATTGTAGAGAGTATTTCACCGCAACGGTTTCTTTTAACTGTCGATTTTCTCGACAACGGCTGAGAAGTGCATCTTGGTGTTTTGCCACATTACACCTTTGGCCATGAGCTTTTATTATGCGCAGTATGAATCGAATCTGAATTTCACAATTGGCGGCCTCCCCTGGTCAGTACAGATGTCGGACGTCGTAGGCTGGGCGAGCTGGTAAAACAGGACAGGCGGGGGACTGTGGCGGAACTAGCACCAGGCTTTAATGCTGGGGAGAGTACAGCTGTGTCTGAACACACAGTGATTCGAGCACTCCTAACGATGGGCCTACGCAGCCGACTACCCGTGCAACTACAACTGAAATGGACATGTGGTCATCGGGACTGGACGTTGTCGCAGTGGTAGAGCGTCGCATGGTCTGATAATTTCTCCATCATGCCAATGGGAGGGCGCGAATCCGTCGCCTTCCAGGGGAATAGCACTTTGACGTCTGTACTGCTGGACGGAGACAAGCTGATGGAGGCTCCATTATACAATGACGTAGGCATCCATGGTTCCAGTGGAGATGGTGAAATGGGCCGTGACGGTCAAGGAGCATTGTACACTGTTTGAAGAGCACGTACACCCTTTCATGACGGCAGTTGCATTATTCAACAAGATAATGCGCCATGACACAAGGCTAGGAGTGTGATGGAGAACTTCGAGGAACACGAACTCGATGGAACACATCTGGCCTGCTTTTGAAAGTGACTGAACTCGATGGAACACATCTGGCCTGCTATTGGAAGTGACGTCAGAGTTCATCGGCCCCCTCCCCGGAATTTACGGGAATTAGTTGGCTTGTGCGTGCAGCTCCCTACAGCGACCTACCAAGGCCTCGTTGCTTCCATGCCACGCCACAACGCGTCGCCACTGTTATGGATCTACCGGCTATTAGGTGGATGGTCATAATGGTCTGGCTGATCTTTGTATATGCAAATTCTAGCTCACTGGCTCTTTCTCTTGAAGTTGCAAGACACGATACTGTGAAAGTAACGACACTAGGAAGGAATTAGAGTCTCTTATAACGTGGGAAATACCTTCAGAGAATTGCATGACCGCATTCGTTTGGAGAAATCTGTGGTGCATCCACTATCGTTTGTCACTATTCCTAGAGTACACACCAAACCCCGATCTTGCAGTGTTCATTCAACAACGATTTTACTAGCATTTGAAACAACCCGTACTTGCAAAGCATTTACTCTTCATAAAGGTCAAAAATCAAGTTTGTAGTCTCTAGAAGTCTCCAAGGTCTTCCAGACCTTCTACTTCTTCTATGCTTAAGAACGTATGCCATAGATTGAAATTCGTAACCCAATTAGAAGGTTGAAGTATGTATTAGCTGATTTTCAAAATTAAAATTTTCGAGCTCGTCATTTTTTGTTGCTGACTGAGCGGAACAACTGTCTTTCTGAGTAGGAATCTGAAGATCAGAAGGATATCTTCCAAGAGTTTCTCAATCTCAGTTAACTCACTTTGAAACGGCAGATTAATTCTGCATATGGATTTCAATTTTTTTTCTGACAAACATGAATAAGATTTTGTTTTAGAACGAAGTCTTTCGCGACGGTACTGTTGCATAAAATATTCTCTGACTTCTTCTCGAACCCGCTCAAGGTAAAACCGCGAGCTTTCGACGATGACCTCCATCATCTCCTTCAGGAGCAACTGTGTTTCTAATATGCTGCCGTGGTGGCCTTATATAGGCCACAGATGATTTTTGATTGGTCAACAATTACGTAAACTTGTCGCAGATGGTATCAACGTCTGCGCTGATGGCGCCACCGCTCCCCTAGTAACGTAACCGTTACGGCGAATATCTCTGGCACTACTCCGCATCGACACCTCGCTTCCATTCTCCACTAAGGCTAAGCGCAAATTCAGACGCGTATAGCACGTGTGACGTGACACGACACTACAGCGCGACACGCACGTCCACACTTGTTGCGCTGGCCCTGCGCATATTATGACGCATACACATACTTTGTACGCACCGATTGGCGACGCTTTGAGCTGATGGTACCGAAGCGCCCGCACCCTGTAATCTTTCTCAAACGATTTTACAGATACTATTCAGTGAAAATATTTGATTTCTGTCTTACTTGTAGCGTTATATGACAGCTTCGTGGGGAAGTGCCCATCATCTCGCTAATAGTCAAACTTATTCTGATATATACTTTTTAGTAAGTCAATACGCAAAATTCAAAAAGTGTGCAATGAAAAATAGGGGTCGCTGTGATTTTGATTTTCGTGCATAATACACCATATATTCCTGTGTATGAAATTTAGCTAACATATTGAATTTTTGTTTAGACTTGGGAGGAGGTCTCTGTCTGCCTCCATCCTCGGGACAATGGATCGTATGTAGCGCATTCACTCCCGATCTCACGCTCGCGGGAATGAAATGTTCGCAACATCCCTCATATCTCCTAAACCGCTCGAGACATCAAAACTAGATTTTGGCGAAGGGTGGCACACAAGAAGGCGAGTATTTTGCCAGTTCGTAAAAACACTGAACTTCTTTATTTATGGTGATATATCAGAAGTTGTACTTTCCATTTAATTTTTTTCATTCCAGTGACTAATTCTTTAAGAGTTATCGACAGCAAGTGAAACAAGAGTTTCCTAGAATGAAAATAAACATGAAATTTCTTGTCTTATGTTACCGCGAACCGACACAATGAGGTTTTTCGTGAGCTATTGAGCTCTCTGGTCGCCTGTCACTTGTTCAATGAGACACTCTGTCTCAGAACCCTATTAAAATAGCTACTGCAAAAATGAGTTTGCGCAAATTATACTGTGTTTTGGCAAAAGAAGTACAATTAAACCTGCCGACAGGAGAAATGTGTCCGTTACTCATAAATGGTGATGCTTCTTCGAATGAGAAAAGGTTAACAATTCACATAAAAATAAATTACCAATTCTGTTGGAATTTTGGTTGAATCCCATAACCCATCGTGTTTTTCACACTGAGCGACTGGAATGGAAACTTACCAAAGGATTTTATTCCTTTTTCTTCGCCGGAGCAGTATTAAAATAATGACGAGTGTACCCATCAGGCGGAACGACAGGCACGTGAGAGATGCTGGTTACCACCTACGGCTTTGCCAAACTGGCAATGTGTGATTCGCGATAAAATTACTCCAGTTGATCAGAAGTGTCTGTTGAAGCTAGTTAATTTGTGTTCAGTATGAAGTAATCATTTAATTTTATTACTCTGCTTTTACAGAATTGGATAGTTCTCTTAATTGTTATCATAACTGCAATATAAACTTGTAGTATATATATATATATATATATATATATATATATATATATATATATATATATATATATATATTACATCGATTTCCAAACGGTGTCCTCAAATGAGATGTTTACGCTAATGGCAATCAATCTACGCTAGAATAAATTTTTAAATATTTTATGGTCCGTTAAGTTATTTCGCTGAATTAGGGAAGCAAAAACAGAATAAAAACCAATAGTCATTCGTTTAAAGCTTTAGAAGAAGCAGCGAAATGCACTGTATCAGAAGAAATTGATCCTCAGATATTGCAAGTACCATCTGATGTTGATGAAACAATGTGTTAACATGTATGTTATGAGCAGGCAGTGTCTTGTCTTTATGACCTGGTTCTTGGAAACAATATCGTAACCATGATAGGCTTCAGAAGACCGAGTGCTGTCACATACTTTAACGAAGGGTTTTATGAGCGAACTGCATCATGGAGACCTTCAACACCCATCATTTCAACTTAAAATGAAAGTACTGCCAAGTGTAAGCTACGATGGAAAGGGACAACTTGTATCTAAAAGAGATAAACAGGGAAGATCCAATATCTTGTGACTGAATGTTTTGGTATATTCCATACTGAAGTGTAGACGAATTTTGCCTTTGAATGTTACATATCTGTTAGTGAATTATTTCAATAGCAAATTTGTTTGAAAAGGTTTTTTTGGAATATTACAGTGGCTCTGTTTCAACAATATCGGAAATAACGAATAAATTTTTTGCACCAACGAAAAGTTGAATGTTTTCAATCCCTCAGAATTCTTCATACGTGTCTCAGCGTCCTCAAATGAAGACAACTGTTATTTGTGAATTTAAGACGGGAAATCAAATAAATATGATGAAACCATGTTAAAATGTTTCAGAACAGATGATTGACTATTCTGTAGCACAAAATTAATCCGTAAATTAGTTTGAAACTTATTGGGTTAAGCGGAACGAAATATTTGACAAAAATGTAAGATCTCTGTCGTAAGTAGAATAAACTATGCGCGTGCAACTTGCTTCATTTAGTTGACTGTGACAAAAAAATAGTAACTTAAAACAAACTGTGAAAGTGATGAATGGGATATGCAATGTCCTCACTCTAAATTCCTGACAAATGCAAGTAAAGTGTACATGTTTGGGTATTACTAAGCACTAGAATGTAAAAATTTCATTTAATTTGGTCCCATTTCAAAACTGGAAACTCCACAACAACTTGAAATATCGTAGCCAACAAATGTACAATAATGTATAATAGTTCTGAATGTACAAAACACGTTCATAAAGAAATAAGTAAAATACCTTAAATTATTCACATGAAAATAGAACTTAATTTATATTAACTAACAATGCTTAGGTGCTTTGTCGTAAAATAAGTAGACATACGTTTCCTACATATAAGTAAGGAAACGATTTAGTAGCGATCGCTACCACATTCCCAACACATCTTTTCGCGTACTTGTTCTCTTCCATGGCATTTCAGTATTCTACAGTCTGTAACAGATGTGCCTGTTGTGACGAAAAGTCTGCTAAACTGATTGTCAATAATTTTATCATTGATATCCATCGTCCGTTCAGTTCCTATAATAGTCTCCTAACTATCTTCGGTAGTAAACTGGACACAGTTACTCTGCACGTATTATTTCGAAAACTTAATAAAGGGCACTACATTGTGTTACTTAGATACTGTAACATATAACACAAGTGTTAAAAGAAACTGATCCAAATTTTGTGTAATTTGAAAATCATTTTTACTAGAGAATACGTAATACTTATGGTACAGATGCTCATTTTATTTCAAAGGACTGTTACGAATTTGTAAAAATGAATGAAATATTTTCAATAATCTCTAAAGAATTGAATACCTAATGTAACTTTTTTGTGCTTACTGACCAGAGCGGGTCTGTTGTATATTTTACGACAGCTCGATCTGCAGAACGCCGGCGACGTTCGAGAAAAGTTGCTAAAAATCCGTTTCCGGCCGTTGCATGTGACAGGTCTATTAACGATGTGCCAAATGCAAGGCGTGTACGGAGATTAATGTCTGCGTGAAACTTCGCTTTATCTCTAATCCTTTTTTGTCTTCAGAACATATTCAGATTTAAATAGCCTCTTTCACGATAATGTTTGGTAAACACAGAAACGAGATAATTGTGGTGAAACGAACAAAGGATATGTTTAGCTTCATTCAGTCAGCCTCTGCATGTAACGCATTCATATGCTCGAGGACTTTAACTCACAGTCATAGTTTGGAGAATCTTGTAAATAGATTAACAACAAACGCTATGAATGGTGTAATAATTTAGTTCCATCAAATGTTTGTACATCGTGTTATTACGCTAGCGGATCTGAAATAACTGACAGTTTTACGAAGTGGTTTCATGTCAGACAGAATGTTACCAGAATTGCATAAAAACAGATTTTTTTGCCCATACTGGGTCGGTAGACGTAGTTTCTCCAGTTAGTAGTGAGAGATGCCAACATTTCTGTATTATTTACAGCTGACAAATTGGAAATATAACTCCAAAGCAGAAAAAATGCATAGTAAAGTATATGCTTATATTCCGCTTCTTAGTACCGGTACTCTAGTGTTTGCACGAACTTCTCATTGCAGTGGTGCAGGCAGTGACAAAATTAGCACTAAAAATACGAGTAACTGGAATGAACACCAACTTCTTGCAAAAGTATAATTACTTAACTGTTCACTGATTTACATCATGTGTTGAACAGTCATTCACTTTGAATAACTTAGGGTGGCAAAAATAAAATTTAGCCGCAAATGGAGCACCGAACAATAGGTTTGGCATTACACAGCGGCTGTTCAGGCTAGTGTTGAACTTTTTTTTATTTATTTTTTATGCTGTATTATACCCTCATTTGATAACAAGAAAAAATCAAAAAATCTGATGATCTAAATGTCCTGATGCCGGTTCATCCAGAAACGACTGCAGAACTGAACACTCGCAGGTTGGCGTGTGAGCTTTAACTTATGCACACATTTTTTGGCGGAGTACGTAGATTCCTTTTGATATGATACTGTATTTCTCACTTGTTCGGCAATCGGCGTTGCTGTTTTCGGACTTTTCTACAGGATATTTTCACTTGAAATCTGTCCTCTGACATTCTAACTCACTTGGGATCACATTCGATTGGACTTTTTACTACTTAGATCACAGTGTCACGAAGTTCCAAAAACATTGTACTATGAACATGTGTCACTGAGAAATTCAGTATCATTAAAGTCTGAACAGTCGGGTTGCGCCAAGTTATCATTCAAAACGATGTGTGTAAGCGGGAGGTCGATTCCTCATTTGCGCCACACAATTATACTGAAGAAGATGAGGTAATAAAAATAGAAATTACTGGACCCCTTATGCGCGAGGTACACACTTTCAGCAAATAATCATCAAAGGGATGGGATCTGGTGCTACCAGTTCAATCCGAAGCACGGTAAGCAATCATAGTGACCTCGGTACGCAGCTTTTTACCTCATATTCCAACGGACATCCACAAACATGTGACATCGATGCTACATTCTATTCAAAATATGCCTCTGCCCAAAACGCTGGACGCTTTACAAGTGTACTGCACCCAATTGTCATTACGTTAAGCGGAAAAAGGTACATTATCTGCTCACTGTCTTTAGTTTTATTTGTTGTTGCTTACTATCCACCAATGTTTTCAGAGGCAAAATTTGTATCCCATTATCAGAACACCAAAATAATGCCAATTTTCAGCTTGAATGTACAAGCGATCTTAACTTTCAGTGGAACGTCTTTGCCTCGTTTGAGAGGGAACATACTACTCTTAGGACCTCGCAAACCGCAATTCTCAGCCAAGGATCTGGTACCACTCTTGTCCGGGTACACTCTCAAATATCTTGAGCTCCTTCGCACGTAAATGTACTTACTTATTGCCTACTTATACAGAGCTTATCATAAAGATAAAATGAGAGAAATTCCGATGCTTGCTGAGGCTTACCAAGTAATCTTCTTTTACTTAACTTTTCTCATAACTAAAAAATCGTTTAAAATATGAGACTGGGAAATCAGTGCTCTCGGTTGCAAGGTTCCCTCCTTCACACACAAATAGCATGCTACCCGTCACGGTTTCCGTACCGGTATACTGAACCCAGTTTGATCTGTATGTAGCAAAGTAGCAAAATAAATGTTTCTTTCTGTGACCTGTCGTATCTGAGGCTTTCACCTTTCTTAACGTTAGTAAAAATCAGATGACCTTACATTATGCTGTGTTATTCACAATGATTCTCAGTGATCTCCCTTGTTGTAGCGTAGCTGAAGGTTGCTGAAGTAAACCACACATGGCCTAAAATATTTCTTTTATCATTTTAGCGTTGTTATCGGTTCTGGACAATTAATACCTATCTTTAGATCCTTTTAGCGACATAACTGCAGGTGGTATGTGCGAACACCACAATGACCGACAAATCGCGGAACACATCTGACTAAGTGCAAGGGCTCTTGGGAACGGTTAAATGTGGTAAAATATGGTAAACTAGCTAAAAAACGCAGCGTTGCCTGGGGTAGAATATATGACATGGGAAGAGACATGAGTACTATTCGACATATGACATGCATACGGACGTATATCTAATTATGGATATTATGAATCCTGTTAGTGAAGTACTTAGGTTGCGGTGCGTGGCCGTGGGTGAGTGTTGTGGGCAAAAATCCACGAAATATGGAACAATAAATACTCCTAGGTAAAGTTAAATAATATGTGACTCACGAAGATTACCGAATACGTGAAAATAGTTTTAGTGTTTCATTCACGATATAATGTAATGGTGATAGAGTCCTCAACGTGTTTCATCTTACTGTGGTGGGTAGCAGGGGACGACTGTAGTTAGCAGAAATCTCAACAGAACGCGCTATGTGGAACGCTTAGTTCACTTAGAAGAAGCTGTATTCTCTATGATTTCAACTTTACCTTACAAGTGAATATATTCGCTTATACAATCCTCACCTTGTTCCATCCATACTGGCATTGACATTACGTTAAGCAGACGTATTCAACCGTGAGTAACAGCACGGCGCCAATGCTAGTTTAGGAATACTGTCTTAAATGAAGGTGGAAAGGAATGGACGTTAGGCATTTACTTTTCATTGCATATAAATAATACACTTAAGAGTCAAATAAACTGGTACACCAGCCTAATGTCGTGTAGCCCCCCCCCCCCCCCCCGCGAGCACGCAGAAGTGCCACAAAACGACATGGCATGGTCTCGACTAACGTCTGACGTAGTGTTGGAGGGAACTGACACTATGAATCCTGCAGGGCTGTCCATAAACCAATATGAGTACGAGGAGGTGGAAATCTCTTCTGAACAGCACGTTGCAAGGCATCCCAAATATGCTCAATAATGTCCATGTCTGGGGAGTTTGGAGGCCAGCGGAAGTGTTTAAACTCAGAAGAGTGTTCCTGGAGACACTCTGTAGCAATTCTGAACGTGTGGGGTGTCGCACTGCCCTGGTGGAATTGTCCAAATCCGTCGGAATGCACGATGGACATGAATGGATGTAGATGATTGGAGAGGGTGCTTACGTACGTGTCACCTGTCAGAGTCGTATCTAGACGTATCGAGTGTTCCCACAACGCTCAAACTGCACGCGGCCCACACCATTACAGAGCCTCCACCAGCATGAACAGTCCCCTACTGACATGCAGGATCCATGCATTCATGAAGTTGTCTCCATACCCGTAGACGTTCATCCGCTCGATACAATCTGAAACGAGACTTGTCCGACCGAGCAACAGGTTTCCAGTCATCAACAGTCCAATAATGGTGTTGACGTATCCAGGCGAGGCGTAAAGCTTTGTGTCGTGCAGTCATCAAGCGTACACGAGTGGGTCTTCTTCTCCGAAATCCCATATCAATGAAGATTCGTTGAATGACACTTGTTGGTGGCCCAGCACTGAAATCTGTAGCAATTTGTTGAAGGGTTGCACTTCTCTTCAGTCGTCGTTGGTCCCGTTTTTGCAGGATCTTTTTCCGGCCGCAGCGGTGTCGTAGATCTAATGTTTTACCGGATTCCTGATGTGAAAACGTCGTATGGGAAAATCCCTACTTCATCGCTAACTCGGAGATGCTGTGTTCCATCGCTCGTGCGCCGCCTATAACACCACGTTGAAACTTACTTATTTTGATAACCTGCCATTGTAGCAGCAGTAATGGATCTAACAACTGCGCCAGACATTTGTTGCCTTGATATAGGCGCTGCCGACCGCAGCGCCGTATTCTGCCTGTTTATACATCTCTGTATTTGAATACGCATACCTATACCAGTTTTTTTTTTCGCTTCAGTGTATCTTGTTTCCACAATATTGGCTGTAGCCTACATTTTCAGTGATTAACAAAGAAGACCTGAACTATGAAAAGGATTATATTCACGAAGAATAAACGAAATGTTTATCCGAGATCAATGTACTCTACCATTCGACTATTCACTTGTTAGTTATGAGTACTTTCATCTTTTGGTCCATCTGCATTTTTTTCTTTGTGTCTCTGTTGATCGTCGGTAAAGTGTGATTGACGAAAACGAGCTGAGCGATTGTCATAATTAACGTCTGAATGGCGAAACCACGCAAGCATCGTATTCTGTCGGATGAATGAAACAATAAACACATTTTCACATGTAAGGTAAAGTCCGTAAGTCGCTGAGGATACAGCTTTTCCTAACAGTACTTACTACTCCGTATTTTGGAATTCATGCTCGCCACACTCACTCATTGCCACGCTCCGTGACCAAACTCCCTAGCTAACAACACGAGATCAACCGCTCTCTACTACCACAATCACGAGGGTGTGGCATTTGGAGGTCATCGAGAAAAATCCGTCATTATGTACACATACAAGCACGAAATGTGTTACCAATTGTTTCTTTCACAATTTACAACACACATTAGATATCCCGCTGGGATCTCTACAGCAGTATCAGCAGAGCTTGGAAAAACAAATGAGTTACGGATAGCGTGTAATTCACGATACTGCCGCTAGGAGACTAGTAAGCAGCAATGACTCACAATAGAAGACTGACGACACAGCAACGATCGGCAATTGTGTTACTTTTTCATGAAACGAAAAGCCTTGTTGTGACTCAGAGGCGTTTTCGACAACAATTTAACACACGATTAGTCCCTTGCAAGAAGACCAGCCACAGGTTGTACGATAAATTTCTACAGGAAGGAACAGTACTGGAAGCGAAGCGACCACGCCCTGTGCCTGTTTGTTCGCCGGAGAATATTGAAGCGGTACGAGTTGCTGTACAGAGATGTCCCGGGAAATAGTTGAAAAAGGCAGCTGGGAATATCCAGACGCTCCGTTCAACGCATTCTTAAAAGTGACCTCCATATGTACCCGTACAAGATGACATGTGCACAGAAGATCACTGAAGAACACAAGCAGCAGAGACTACTGTTTGCTCAGTGGGCGGAGGATAGGGAAGAAACTGTCAACAACGTTTGGTTTTCAGACGAGGTGCATTTTAATTTAGACGGTGTGGTTAACAAACAAAATGTACGCTTTTGGGCCACTGAAAACCCACAAGTGCTTCATGAACGACAACATTATGCTCCGAGGATTACAGCGTGGGTAGCAATTTCCAGTCACGGACTTATTGGACCCTTTTTGTTTGAAGAAACTGGGAACAGCGAGCATTATTTGAGCAAGCTTCGCAATAGCTTCATTTCACAGCTTCTTGCTACTGCCTTGCGCTTCAACACACAGTGGTTCATGCAAGATGGAGCAAGGACACATACTGCAAACACTGTGTTGGAGTTTTTACACGAGAATTTCGACATGCGGATCATTTCACTAAGGTTTCCAGGTCGCTTCAATGACGGACAAAATTGCCCCCCCCCCCCCCCCCAATAGTCCAGACCTCAATCCATGTGACCTTTTTCTTTGGGGGTACCTAAAGGAAAAAATGTTCCCGAACCGTCCACGTGATTTAATGGAGCCGTAGGGTAATTACCAACTTCAGTGTTCGTTTGAAGGAAGTTAGGAAACGAAATGGTGGACATATTGAGCCTGTGCTGAGTTACAACAAATCTCCATGGACGGCTCTTCATTGTAGTATATGTTCCTTTCAGATTGTATTGACAATAAAATTAATGAAGTTTATATTCAATGGTAACACATTTTGTGCGCCACCCTGTAGATACGGATGTAGATCAAAATATGAGCAATCTAGTGAAACCATTTCTGGGGCATTCATACAGTATTAAGTGCCTTTCTGGCGAAACATTTTGTTGACATAGTTCGTCAGCCTCATCAAGTAGACGAGCGGGGCCACAGTACCATACTTAAGTATCGTGGCGACCGTCTGCTACAGGATCCTATAGTATATCTAAGGTGAAACATTATAACGTTCCTGGAGCAAAGCAGCTGTTCTCAAAGAATCTGCGCGACTTTAGGAGAAAGCACCCGAGCCAAAACAGCCTGCTGTATGCACTCATTGTATCTCGTAAACAATACATGCACATGTGGAATAGATTCTGTCTTGCTAGATTTCAGAAAGGCGTACCACACTGTGGGCTAACAACTAAGCTACGATCGTACGCCGTGAGTCTACAGGTATGCCAATGGCACGAAGAATTTTTGACTAATACGACCGATTACGGTTCACTGGATGGCGAATGCTCTACATAAACAAACGTAACATCCGGCAGGTTATAAGGAAGTGTAATATTACCAATAATTTTCTCAAGATTTCTGAATGATTTCTTAGATAGGAGCATAACGTAGTTATGGAGGATGATGTTGTCTGTGCTTCAGTATCGTTTTAGATCGATCGTAAGGAAATGCAGAAATACTTGGATAAAATTTTTCATTTAGTCTAATAAATGTCAGATTTATTCAGATGTGAATACATGCCACACAATGCTCATAATAAATACTCCTGAAGTGTCCGATTACAAGATTAACTGTGAGTATCTGGAGCAGGCGAAATACACGGAGGTGGCAGAAGTCATGGGATAGCGGGAGACTATAACTGCCCACGTCGTGTTGTTCCGACTCCACTGTAGTTTGAATGGATTTTTAAGTTTGTTTTATATGCCCGACTTCTAATTTCACCACACAAGTCTCCAGGGTTGAGCAGTTATTGCCCGATGCGACACGCAGTACAGTTTGTTAAAGCGGAGATCGCAATTATTAATTATGTTTTTAGATTTAATTTTATTATTCGTACAGGGACTCAACGTTCCTTTGTTTAACAGCGCGTCGTCAAAATAAGTATGAAATGCTAATGTCTTTGCAGTACATAATGCCGACTAATGAGTTAAAGTTTGTACCTATTTCGCCATTTTAGAGAAGAGAAACCTTAAGCGCTTCTGCTTCTATAGTCTCAGTGTCAAATGTTCACTAATTTCAATTTACTTCCTATCTCAGTTCACTATTGAACACAAATTATATATCAATGCCTACCCCCATGAACCATGGACCTTGCCATTGGTGGGGAGGCTTGCGTGCCTCAGCGATACAGATGGCCGTACCGTAGGTGCAACCACAACGGAGGGGTATCTGTTGAGAGGCCAGACAAACATGTGATTCCTGAAGAGGGGCAGTAGCCTTTTCAGTAGTTGCAGGGGCAACAGTCTGGATGACTGACTGATCTGGCCTTGTAACACTAATCAAAACGGCCTTGCTGTGCTGGTACAGCGAACGGCTGAAAGCAAGGGGAAACTACAGCCGTAATTTTTACCGAAGGCATGCAGCTTTACTGTATGGTTAAATGATGATGGCGTCCTCTTGGGTAAAATATTCCGGAGGTAAAATGGTCCCCCATTCGGATCTCCGGGCGGGGAGTATTCAGGAGGACGTCGTTATCAGGAGATAGAAAACTGACGTTCTACGGATCGGAGCGTGGAATGTCAGATCCCGTAATCGGGCAGGTGGGTTAGACAGTTTAAAAAGGGAAATGGAGAAGTTAAAGGTAGATATAGTGGGAATTAGTGAAGTTCGGTGGCACGAGGAACAAGACTTCTGGTCAGGTGAATACAGGATTATAAATACAAAATCAAATAGGGGTAATGCAGCAGTAGGTTTAATAATGAATAAAAAAAAACAGTAGTGCGGGTAAGCTACTACAAACAGCATATGAACGCATTATTGTGGCCAAGATAGACACGAAGCCCATGCCTACTACAGTAGTACAAGTTTATATGCCAACTGGCTCTGCAGATCATGAAGAAATTGAAGAAATGTATAATGAGATAAAAGAAATTATTCAGGTAGTGAAGGGAGACGAAAATTTAATAGTCATGGGTGACTGGAATTCGAGAGTAGGAAAAGGGAGAGAAGGAAACATAGTGGGTGAATATGGATTGGGGGAGAGAAATGAAAGAGGAAGCCGTCTGGTAGAATTTTGCACAGAGCATAACTTAATCATAGCTAACACTTGGTTCAAGAATCATAAAAGAAGGTTGTATACATGGAAGAATCCTGGAGATACTAGAAGGTATCAGATAGATTATATAATGGTAAGACAGAGATTTAGGAACCAGGTTTTAAATTGTAAGACATTTCCAGGGGCAGATGTGGACTCTGACCAAAATCTATTGGTTATGAATTGTAGATTAAAACTGAAGAAACTGCATAAAGGTGGGAATTTAAGGAGATGGGACCTGGATAAACTGACTAAACCAGAGGTTGTACAGAGATTCAGAGAGAGAATAAGGGAACAATTGACAGGAATGGGGGAAAGAAATACAGTAGAAGAAGAATGGGTAGCTTTGAGGAATGAAGTAGTGAAGGCGGCAGAGGATAAAGTAGGTAAAAAGACGACGGCTAGTAGAAATCCTTGGGTAACAGAAGAAATATTGAATTTAATTGCTGAAAGGAGAAAATATAAAAATGCAGTAAATGAAACAGGCAAAAAGAACTACAAGCGTCTCAAAAATGAGATTGACAGGAAGTGCAAAATGGCTAAGCAGGCATGGCTAGAGGACAAATGTAAGGATGTAGAGGCTTATCTCACAAGGTGTAAGATAGATACTGCCTACAGGAAAATTAAAGAGACCTTTGGAGTAAAGAGAGGCACTTGTATGAATAGCAAGAGCTCAGACGGAAACCCAGTTCTAAGCAAAGAAGGGAAAGCAGAAAGGTGGAAGGAGTATATAGAGGGTCTATACAAGAGCGATGTACTTGAGGGCAATATTATGGAAATGGAAGAGGATGTAGATCAAGATGAAATGGGAGACACGATACTGCGTGAAGAATTTGACATAGCACTGAAAGACCTGAGTCGAAACAAGGCCCCGGGAGTAGACAACATTCCATTGGAACTACTGACGACCTTGGGAGAGCCAGTCCTGACAAAACTCTACCATCTGGAGAGCAAGATGTATGAGACAGGTGAAATACCCTCAGACTTCAAGAAGAATATAATAATTCCAATCCCAAAGAAAGAAGGTGTTGACAGATGTGAAAATTACCGAACTATCAGTTTAATAAGCCACAGCTGCAAAATACTAACGCGAATTATTTACAGACGAATGGAAAAACTGGTAGAAGCCGACCTCGGGGAAGATCAGTTTGGATTCCGTAGAAATGTTGGAACACGTGAGGCAATACTGACCCTACGACTTATCTTAGAAGCTAGATTAAGGAAAGGCAAACCTACGTTTCTAGCATTTCTAGACTTAGAGAAAGCTTTCGACAATGTTGACTGGAATACTCTCTTTCAAATTCTAAAGATGGTAGGGGTAAAATACATGGCGCGAAAGGCTATTTACAATTTGTACAGAAACCAGATGGCCGTTAGAAGAGTCGAGGGGCATGAAAGGGAAGCAGTGGTTGGGAAGGGAGTGAGACAGGTTTGTAGCCTGTTATTCAATCTGTATATTGAGCAAGCAGTAAAGGAAACAAAAGAAAAATTCGGAGTAGGTATTAAAATCCATGGAGAAGAAATAAAAATGTTGAGGTTTACCGATGACATTGTAATTCTGTCAGGGACAGCAAAGGACTTGGAAGAACAGTTGAACGGAATGGACAGTGTCTTGAAAGGAGGATATAAGATGAACATCAGCAAAAGCAAAACGAGGATAATGGAATGTAGTCGAATTAAGTCAGGTGATGCTGAGGGAATTAGATTAGGAAATGAGACACTTAAAGTAGTAAAGGAGTTTTGCTATTTAGGGAGCAAAATAACTGATGATGGTCGAAGTAGAGAGGATATAAAATGTAGACTGGCAATGGCAAGGAAAGCGTTTCTGAAGAAGAGAAATTTGTTAACATCGAGCATAGATTTAAGTGTAAGGAAGTCATTTCTGAAAGTATTTGTATGGAGTGTAGCCATGTATGGAAGTGAAACATGGACGATAAATTGTTTGGACAAGAAGAGAATAGGAGCATTCGAAATGTGGTGCTACAGAAGAGTGCTGAAGATTAGATGGGTAACTAATGGGGAGGTATTGAAGAGAATTGGGGAGAAGAGGAGTTTGTGGCACAACTTGACAAGAAGAAGGGACCGGTGGGTAGGACATGTTCTGAGGCATGAGGGGATCACAAATTTAGCTTTTGAGGGCAGTGTGGAGGGTAAAAATCGCAGAGGGAGACCAAGAGATGAATACACTAAGCAGATTCAGAAGGATGTAGGTTGCAGTAAGTACTGGGAGATGAAGAAGCGTGCACAGGATACAGTAGCATGGAGAGCTGCATCAAACCAGTCTCAGGATTGAAGACAACAACAACATATATCAATGTCATTTCAGAGACATTACGTCGATTCCACAGTAAAGGAATAACACGTACTTGTCATTTAACATCACTTTTATTAATAATCCTATTTCTTATGTCGTAAATGTTAATGAATGATCACTATGTAGGAGGAAAGAGGGATTGATCCTAATCATGAGATAATAGCTTTTAAAGAGCCCGGAATCGTTAATTAAATAAAAATCACGTTCAAGGATGATATGCGAACAACTTTCGTTACGTCCGTTTTCACGTATCTGTCAAAACTTTTCCTGTCTCCCACAATTCAAATTAACACTGATGTTAACCCATTTTGTCGCAACATCGAATCGTAATTATTATGTGAAAGTTTATTCTAGTCCCCGAATTAATTCCTTTCAGATTCGCGCACGACCGAACAGCAGAACGGAACACAAACGACTTGTTTTAACAACCGAACAACGCAATGACGTTACATTACGACGATGTCCGCCCAATGAACATCTCTTTTGTAGACACGTGGTTCGTGTGAACAGGTTTCGAAGTCTTTATCTCCGCACGACGGGAATTAACAGACAGATTTTGAACGCGGAGTCGTAGTTGGAGTTAGACGCGTGGGACATTCCATTTCAGAAATCGTAGCGAATTCAGTGTTCCGAGAACCACAGTACCAACAGTGTGCTGAGAATACCAAATCTCAGGCATTATCTCTCACTATGGACAACGCAGTGGCCGATGGCCTTAACTTAACAACCGAGAGCAGTAGCGTTTGCATAGTGCTGTCAGTGCTAACAGACAAGCAACACTGCGTGAACTAACCACAGAAATGAGTGTGGTCGTATGACGAACGTATCCCTTAGGAAAGTGCGGCGAAATCTGGCGTTAATGGACTATGACAGCAGTTGAACGACACGAGTGCCTTTGCTAACAGTATGACGCCGCCTCCAGCGCCTCCCCTGAACTCGCGTCCATATCGCTTGGACCCTAGACGACTGGAAAACCGCGTCCTGGTCAGATGAATCACGATTTCAGTTTGTAAGAGCTGGTGGTAGGGTTCGAGTGTGGCGCAGACTCCTCGAAGCCATGGATCCAAGCCGGTTGGGGCTCCATAATGGCCTGGGCTGCGTTTACGTGGAATGGACTGGGCCCTGTGGTCCAACTGAAGCCATCATTGGCTGTTCGCCTACATGCAGACCATTTTGAGCTTTCATGGAATTCATGATACCAAACAAGTCACCAGGCCACAACTGTTCGCAATTGGTTTGAAGAACATTCTCGACAATTCGAACGAAGGATTTGGCCACCCACATCACTTAACATGAATCCTATTGAACATTTATGGACATAATCGAGAGGTCGGATCGTGCAAAAATCCTGCACCGCCAACAGCTTTCCAATTATGCACGGTAACGCAGCAGATCAATGTAACCCATACGAAAGTCAAGGTAGATAATTGAATCTTTGTAATAAAGACGACGTCGTTATTGAGAAAACCTGTTGAATTACATTGCTGTCCACCTGCTTAGCTAGGTGGTAACGTGCCCGACCCCCATGCAGTGGGCCGAGGTTCGATTCACGGCCGGGTTGGGGAATTTCTCCGCTCGTGGACTGGGTGTTGTGGTGTCCTCATCCTCATTTCATCCTTATCACCGGTAGCCAAGTAGCCCAAAGTGGCGTCGACTAAAATAAGACTTGCACATGGCGGCTGAACTCCTCCGCATGGGGTTTTCCGGCCATCAGTGCCACACGCTGATTTCCATCAACAGTAAGAAGATATGACAAATCCGGGAATATACCAAAAGAGAATGGGACGCGTAAGAGGCACATAGTCGTTTATCCCTCGCTTAAGACGTGAGTGGAGTCTACACCTACATGTTTGGTTCAAATGGCTCTGAGCACTATGGGACTTAACTACAAATGCTAGAAACGCAGGTTTGCCTTTCCTTAATCTTTTTTCTAAAATAAGTCGTAAGGTCAGTATTGCCTCACGTGTTCCAACATTTCTACGGAATCCAAACTGATCTTCCCCGAGGTCGGCTTTTACCAGTTTTTCCATTCGTCTGTAAAGAATTCGCGTTAGTATTTTGCAGCTGCGACTTATTAAACTGATAGTTCGGTTATTTTCACATCTGTCAGCACCTGCTTTCTTTGGGATTGGAATTATTATATTCTTGTTGAAGTCTCAGATGGAAACCCAGTTCTAAGCAAAGAAGGGAAAGCAGAAAGGTGGAAGGAGTATATAGAGGGTCTGTACAGGGGCGATGTACTTGAGGACAATAGTATGGAAATTGAAGAGATCATGTCGGTGCGGAGGAGCGATCTTAATATGAAACTCCAGGTATCCTAAATCCTGCAATGGGAGCGGACTGTGTCCGGAACGCGGACCAAATACAGAAACCGCAACACTGAGGCTCCAGTCCAAGGTACACAATTAAACATGATGCATCAGACTGACGTCGCAGTAACCACCGTAGTGTCATTATAAAGACGAATTACTTCATGCAAATATTATCGCAGCAAGGCACTCTTCCTGAATATTCGAGAATTGATTTCAGAGCCACTATCCTGTAAGAAACTGATAATTTGAGTGAAGTGTTCTTCTTTAACTTTTTAACTGGACAGCTACCAAGCAGAATGCCACATTATTGTTGATAAAATAACGTAAGATAGCATTACAAAATTTTTCTTGTCGTTGCGAACTGACAAGAAGACTTGTGTAACAGCTCATACAAAGTAAGAAACATATTTATGGTGATGTTTTTATGGAGGCTTTATTTATAGGCTCCTTCTAAGACAATATATTTTTTTGCATTCTGTGTACCGAAGTTAATGCTTACTATTGCCAATACAAATTTAAACATTTGATGTCATTTGAGTAACGTTTCGAAGCTTATAGGTATTTCACTTCCAGGGAAATGGGAGGGGGAGGGATGTGGGGAGGAGCTTTTGTATCTCTCCCAGAATCAAAACGTTTGGATAAATGGGATAGGAGAGGGGGCAAGTGGGAGCATGGGGCAGAAACTCAAAGAAATATTTTGTTTGCATATTTGGCAACTAAATGAATCCTTACGTATCTGCTTCATATTTTATTATATATTTTGGAACAAATTTAAAACGTTTTATCACAAATTCATTCACTTGCTGTCTATTGTTTGATTCAGTATGTCCCAAAGTTTCAGTTTATCAAGTTGCTAGGCTTGTATTTACTCCTTGGAATACGTACATTGCAACTGAATTTCCAGGGCAGCGTGTGCGTTCAGTTATTGCTGATGGTGCATATGTTTTAAGTAAGAGCGGCTATTGCCTCAAAATTAATATTTTCTACGGTACAGAAAAGCCACTTTCTGACTGTGGTTGATATTAACACTGTGTACTAACATCAGCTGCGGAAAGATATGTGTTGAAATGTTTATGCTGACTTTGTGTGATTTGGTGTTTTCGACGTACACTATCAGTAAATGGGATAGTAGAAAGAGACATAATTCTCAGAACTCTTGAGGTATTCTTCTCCGCTATTTTCATGTTAATTTTAATTTCTCTCTGTCAAAGATGAGGAGAAATAATAAGTTTCTGCATTATACTTTACTGAGTTTGCCTACAGTCTCATCATTTTTGATTAAAAGATATTTTTCTCGCACTGTTTGTAAGTGAATTTTTGTTGATACCTTAACGATAATGATTAACAGGTCCTAAGCGTGTACGTACGTTTCTACTGCTATATATGGCAGTTTCTGAGGTCATTTATAAATGTTACAATAGACTGTAGGAAGTGACGTAAGATATCTTAGTGCAGAGAACCTTTTATGGATCCTTGCTTATTTACATTTGAATTAAATTACAGAAACGCAACCTTTACACTCCACGACTTAGTTTGAAAGACAGAATGGAGAAAGCAAACCTGCAAGAGCTATTTCTTTTTCCACTTGTGATTGGTTGCAAAATTAACACTACAGCGAAAATTTGGTGAAGTTTCGCAAATGTGTCGCACAGTATCTCTACATCCGTCATATCTCACTTTTGAGTTCTGGGCGTACAGTGAGCACGTAAAGATGCATAGAATGTAATGTCTCCCTCCCACTGCGAATTCCTGCTGTGGGGTTTCGCCTGATTCCATCCAGCTCACATGACGTAACTGTTATGCATTTTCTTCATCATGACAATACTCGGCCGCATACTGCAGTGGCAATAAGGACACTCCTGCAGCGTTTTACACAGGAGGTGTTTGAGCCCCCATCAGACAGCCCGGCTGTCTGATTTTCATCTCTACGCTCACATGAACTGCCGGCTACGAGGAGCGTGCTTTGGCACAGACAACGAACAACAGACTAACGTTGGGAACTGGCGGAAGTCACAGCCGCCTGCCTTCCGAGACTAGGTTTCTGGAAAGTTACTACAAATGTCTAAGTATATACTGTATTCAAACATTATGAATCACCTCGAAGGGAACGATCTATTGATACGTAATCAGCATGGTTTATGAAAACATCGTTCTTGTGCAACGCAGCTACCTCTATATTCGCACGAAGTAATAGCCGCTATCGACAGGGGATCTCAAGTTGATTCCGTATTTCTAGATTTCCGGAAAGCTTTTGACACCGTTCCTCATAAGCGACTTAAGCGACTTCTAATCAAGCTGCGGGCCAATGGGGTGCGACTGGATTCGTGATTTCCTGTCAGGAAGGTCGCAGTTCGTAGTAATAGACGGAAAATCATCGAGTAAAACTGAAGTGATATCAGGTGTTCCCCAGGGAAGCGTCCTGCCACCTCCGCTGTTCCTGATCTACACTCCTGGAAATTGAAATAAGAACACCGTGAATTCATTGTCCCAGGAAGGGGAAACTTTATTGACACATTCCTGGGGTCAGATACATCACATGATCACACTGACAGAACCACAGGCACATAGACACAGGCAACAGAGCATGCACAATGTCGGCACTAGTACAGTGTATATCCACCTTTCGCAGCAATGCAGGCTGCTATTCTCCCATGGAGACGATCGTAGAGATGCTGGATGTAGTCCTGTGGAACGGCTTGCCATGCCATTTCCACCTGGCGCCTCAGTTGGACCAGCGTTCGTGCTGGACGTGCAGACCGCGTGAGACGACGCTTCATCCAGTCCCAAACATGCTCAATGGGGGACAGATCCGGAGATCTTGCTGGCCAGGGTAGTTGACTTACACCTTCTAGAGCACGTTGGGTGGCACGGGATACATGCGGACGTGCATTGTCCTGTTGGAACAGCAAGTTCCCTTGCCGGTCTAGGAATGGTAGAACGATGGGTTCGATGACGGTTTGGATGTACCGTGCACTATTCAGTGTCCCCTCGACGATCACCAGTGGTGTACGGCCAGTGTAGGAGATCGCTCCCCACACCATGATGCCGGGTGTTGGCCCTGTGTGCCTCGGTCGTATGCAGTCCTGATTGTGGCGCTCACCTGCACGGCGCCAAACACGCATACGACCATCATTGGCACCAAGGCAGAAGCGACTCTCATCGCTGAAGACGACACGTCTCCATTCGTCCCTCCATTCACGCCTGTCGCGACACCACTGGAGGCGGGCTGCACGATGTTGGGGCGTGAGCGGAAGACGGCCTAACGGTGTGCGGGACCGTAGCCCAGCTTCATGGAGACGGTTGCGAATGGTCCTCGCCGATACCCCAGGAGCAACAGTGTCCCTAATTTGCTGGGAAGTGGCGGTGCGGTCCCCTACGGCACTGCGTAGGATCCTACGGTCTTGGCGTGCATCCGTGCGTCGCTGCGGTCCGGTCCCAGGTCGACGGGCACGTGCACCTTCCGCCGACCACTGGCGACAACATCGATGTACTGTGGAGACCTCACGCCCCACGTGTTGAGCAATTCGGCGGTACGTCCACCCGGCCTCCCGCATGCCCACTATACGCCCTCGCTCAAAGTCCGTCAACTGCACATACGGTTCACGTCCACGCTGTCGCGGCATGCTACCAGTGTTAAAGACTGCGATGGAGCTCCGTATGCCACGGCAAACTGGCTGACACTGACGGCGGCGGTGCACAAATGCTGCGCAGCTAGCGCCATTCGACGGCCAACACCGCGGTTCCTGGTGTGTCCGCTGTGCCGTACGTGTGATCATTGCTTGTACAGCCCTCTCGCAGTGTCCGGAGCAAGTATGGTGGGTCTGACACACCGGTGTCAATGTGTTCTTTTTTCCATTTCCAGGAGTGTATATGAATGACCTGGGCGACAATCTGAGCAGTTCTCTTACGTTGTTCGCAGATGATGCTGTAATTTACCGTCTAGTAAGGTCATCCGAAGACCAGTATCAGTTGCAAAGCGATTTAGAAAAGATTGCTGTATGGTGTGGCAGGTGGCAGTTGACGCTAAATAACGAAAAGTGTGAGGTGATCCACAAGAGTTCCAAAAGAAATCCTTTGGAATTAGATCACTCGATAAATAGTACAATTCTAAAGGCAGTCAATTCAACTAAGTACCTGGGTGTTAAAATTACGAACAACTTCAGTTGGAAAGACCACATAGATAATATTGTGGGAAAGGCGAGCCAAAGGTTGCGTTTCATTGGCAGGACACTTAGAAGATGCAACAAGTCCACTAAAGAGACAGCTTACACTACACTCGTTCGTCCTCTGTTAGAATATTGCTGCGCGGCATGGGATCCTTTCCAGGTGGGATTGACGGAGGACATCGAAAGGGTGCAAAAAAGGGCAGGCCCTTTTTGTATTGTCGCGTAATAGGGGAGAGAGTGTGGCAGATATGATACGCGAGTTGGGATGGAAGTCATTAAAGCAAAGACGTTTTTCGTCGCGGCGAGATCTATTTACGAAATTTCAGTCACCAACTTTCTCTTCTGAATGCGAAAATATTTTGTTGAGCCCTACCTACATAGGTAGGAATGATCATCAAAATAAAATAAGAGAAATCAGAGCTCGAACAGAAAGGTTTAGGTGTTCGTTTTTCCCGCGCGCTGTTCGGGAGTGGAATGGTAGAGAGATAGTATGATTGTGGTTCGATGAACCCTCTGCCAAGCACTTAAATATGAATTGCAGAGTAATCATGTAGATGTAGAAATAGATGTAGAAGTCGGAGCGGAGATCCTGTAGAGACATAGGTGGAATAATTTTTTTTATTTTCACTGTGTTTTCCGTTTCGCGACCGCCTGGATGTTGCAAAAATACAGCCCTCGTACATTTATGAAATTTGTAGGCGTGGAAAAAGCTTTAGACGACATTGCCTGAAACAAACTCTTTGAAATTCTGAAGCTAGTAGCGATAAAATGCAGGGAGTAAATATTTATGTACAACTACTACGGAAACCAGACTATAGTTATGAGACCTGAAGGGCACGAACGGGAGACAGTAGCTGAGAAGGGCGTGAGACTAGTCGAAGCGTTTTCCCCGTTATTCAGGCTCTACAATGAGCGTCCGCCCCTTTTCTGAGTGGTAAGCGCGGCTAGTACCATGCGGCGGTCCCGTGTTCGATTGCCTGTCGGGTCGGAGATTTTTTATCGCTCATGGACTGGGCGTTGCGTTGTCCTCATCATCCTCTCATCGTCATCGACACGCAAGTTGTTCACTGTGGCGTCGACTGGAGAGACTTGTAACTCGGGGGCCGAACTTCCCCAAATGGAGGACTCCTGGGCATAGATGCCATACAATCATTTCATTTTATTTCGAAATGGTTCAAATGGCTCTGAGTACTATGGGACTTAACATCTGAGGTCATCAGTCCCCTAAACTTAGAGCTACTTAAACCTAACTAACCTAAGGACATCACGCACATCCATACGCGAGGCAGGATTCGAACTTGCGACCGTAGCAGCATCGCGATTCCGGACTGAAGCGCCTAGAATCGCTCGGCCACAGCGGCCGGTATTTTATTTCATTTTACATTGACCAGTCAGTAAGGAAACCAAAGAGAATTATGAGAAGAGCATTAATTTCAGGTATGAGAAATAAAAACCGCAAGTTTGCCGATGACACTGTAATTCTTATAGAGACAGCATAGGGCTTATCAGTTGAACGGAATGGACAGCGTATCCAAAAGAGGTCTGAGGTGAAAGGCAAGAAATGTGATGTGATGTAAGTAGTCGCATTATTTCAAGAGCGATACTGAGGAAATGAGATTAGGTTGTGAGACACAGAAAGTAGTAGAGGAGTTTATGTATTTGTGCAACAAAATAACTGGCTACGGTCGATTTGAAGAGAATATAAAATACAAACTGGCAATCGCAAGAGAAACGTTTCTTAGGCAGAGAAATTTGATTAACGTCGAACAAAAATTTTTCTGAACGTATTTTTTTGGAATGGAAGCATGTGTGGAAGAAAAACGAAGATTAGATAGATAGATAGCAGAATATTGATGATATACTAAATAGGAACAAGGGAAAGGCAATATATGGCATAGCGACTAAAAGAATGGATCGGTTCATAATTTTCATCTTGAAACATCAAGGAACGATTAATTCGTAACAGAGAACTATGGGGAAGAAAAATTGTGGAGACGGAGAGCCGCTTGACTACAGTAAGCAGATCCAGAGGACTTATGTCGCAATATTAAGGTGGAAGTGCTGGAGAAGATGCTCTCTGTGACGACTGCTTATACAAGAAACCAACATTCTAAAAATTGATGAAATTTGAAAATGAAAGTGGTTACACGTTCCATGTTACTTTTTAAACACACTTCAATATTCTAACATTCTAACAGAAATTTGTAAACTGTGTAAGTTTCCATTATTTTCAGTCGTGTTTATTTAATTTAATCTTCCGCTCTCAAACACACAATTCCCCAACCTCTGAGCACTCGTGTGCAGTGACGTCTACACAGTATTTGCAGTTAAAAGTTAAACTTCGTTGTACCGTCTTTATATTTAAATCGATTTGATGTAGTAAAACCAGAGAAACTACAGCATCTTATATACAGAAAAGTTTAAGTTACTGCTTATGAATGTGTGAAAATAATAATTTTTCTTAAGTGCGTACTGTTCACCACTTTCCTTCAATTTAACCTCAGGAAAAAAAAGATAAAATTCGGTATCGTTCATAGCCAACCGAAGAACCTCTTACCAAATCCCTACAGTATGATACACTTAATTTCTGGAACTCCGATAGTAAAGCTGTCAGTTAGGCCCCATTCTTCTTCTGTCTAGCCGAGGGACGGACCGGTTCGTCTTTTACTTTCCATTACCTACACAAAGCACCGAGAATATGTTGTGTGCAACTATGTAGAAACAAGAGTAATTCAGTTTCCAGTTAGTTTGTTGGACCCGAAGTGCGATAAAAAGCAAAGAACTAATTTAAGTACCCAAAAGTTTGTCAGACAATACATTAAGATTAACTGTTTTGCGACAAAAGAGGCGAAAATTATTTGCATAATACAGAAAATTTCTCGTAAAAATGGGATGAAGTTGTTATAAACTGAATATATGCATTACAAAAGGCCATAGACCCTTTCCACTCGACACTCAACTCTTTTGTCCAGGGCCGTGATTTCCTTACTCGCATCTGTGGTTAGAAAGCTTCCACTTTATCGTAATCTCCGTTACGGTACGCCTATAAAGCTCAAAGGTCCATTAATGTAGGGTTCATACTTTACACAGAATATCGATTTACACCGGCTTCGAGAGCCCTTTTGTGTCGAAACTGCTGTTTAGAAGCGAAGCGTCTCGCAGCCTTTGTGCTCCTGAGAGCCGTGTCAGGTCTGCATACAGCGGCCGAGAGTTAAAGCGACAGTTAAAGTTCACTGCCTCAGAAATCTGAAGCACACTTTTATGACCTCCTGCCAGCGTCTAGAATGTAACTTGTGGTTCATCACTGAAAACTGTTTGGATATGCAGCCGGTTCTTCTTCTTCGTTATCAGCTAAAGATTTAAGCACCACTCTTGCAAAGGATCGTGTCAGGGCGACTGAAAGATTCAGCTGAAAATTTGGAACCTTATTCAGATGAATAAACTCGGTGATACCATTCTGAAAGCTGTCTGTTACAAATGTCTTATGTATTAAATATCAACGTGCGAGTTGTATGTCACTAGCAAGGTGCAAAGATACATGTAACAGCATATACGTAATAAGAGCATACCTGTACGCTGTTTCCTGAAGCAGAGCCCTACTGACCAATCAGGTGACTGGGCGCATAAAATTTATGTCAGCCTGGCCATACGGACGATCAGACAAAGCACTACTTCTCCTCCGCTGACTGCTGGGTCTAGTCGTTTATGTCTCTTGGTGTAGACGCAGCGTGCAGCCAGCATGGTTCATACTGTTGAGATCTGACGCCTTTGTCGGGTCAACTGAAGAATGGGATGCAGCTCATCAACGTTGACCAGTGACATCATATTTTAGTCATAGATAATAACTTGTTTATTTTCAAGCCGCAGGTAATAAATCGGTTACCTTCTGTGACAGAGCGTCATAATTGTAAATAAAAATAAGTGAAAGTGTTATTAAGAAATAGACATTCTGCATTCTTTGTCACTTTTTATACGTTTGTCTGATAGTGAGTCTTTCTATACAATGTAGGTCAGCTGAAGAACAGGACACTAATAACAGCGAAAGCAAAAAAAAAGCGACATACATAATAATGGCATCTTGCACCTCAGTTGAACTACGAAGGTTGTATCGTACTCTTCAGCGAGGCACGCTGTTGAAATATCGTGCGAGAACCACGCAAACATCCGGCTGAATTCCCGAATATCCGAGATGTCAACAGATCGCCGGGAACGCATGAAGTATTCGTCTATGTATTTGCAATGCATCGTCCTTGGTAACTTTTGATGTCAGTTTTCAAAGACGACGGGTTGTATCCCATTCTTCAGTATTCCCCCTTTGTCTTCTATACTGGCGAGTCGAACATTTCTACGGTGCAACATTAAGGACTTAATGTTAAGAGAACTGCTTGCCAGAGAGCTATGACGCAGTACTCTATTACACGATTTTCATGTTTACAGGTATCATATGATATAATGAAAATGAAAGCTCCAAAACTAGCTGCACTAAGGTAATATGCTTTTAACATTTTACACACCAGCCTGTTTCGGCCATCATTAAGTGACCTTAGAAAAAAACATTGGTAAGAAAATCTATACGTAAGTCATGGCTGTTTTATTTTTAATTTGCATTGGTACTTACGTCTAGTTGCAAGTGAAGATCATATTGGAACTGAAGTAAATTTTTTTTCTGTCAAGTCGTGGTAAGCATAATAGCTTTTGTGGTTACGAAACGTAAAAAAATACGTTTTTGATAGATATTTTCACAGTTTAATATTTTGACAGTTACTTGTTACCTGGTTACGAAGTATATACAGCTTACCAGAGATGATGTTACATTTCATTCTTATTACTTCCTTTTGAGTCGTATCTACGATCTGTGTATTTTTTGTTTTCAAATGACTATCCCTTTTCGTATTCTATTACGTCAATAAGCTTTTAGAGATAGAATTTATGTTTAAAATCTGTGTGTTCATTTAGAATTTCATGTGAACATTTTCTCGTATGAATATACATTTCCTGTCCTTCGTGAGTGTTCTTAGGAAGTCATTTTGGTATTTTATGTAATATTTATGAAGCAGTTTTAATTTTCTCAGCCTTATGGTGTATAGTTTTCAAATGTAATTAGAAACTTGACCAATTACTATCACTGTTTCTAATGCATTCTTTAACTCTCGTGTTAAAATTTCACCCGGTTCGACCAATACGGAAATTCTTGAAATCGTTAAATACCACTTCTGGAATATAAAAAAGTCACCTCTGACGATTCAAGCAATTTCTGTATTGGCCAAACTGGTCGAAGTTTTGAAACCAGATTTAAAGAACACATTAGAAACAATGATAGTAATCCGTCAAGTTTCTATTTACATTTGAAAACTCAACACCACAAGGCCGAGAAAATTGAAACTGGGTTAGAAATATTGCACAGAATATCAAAAGGACTTCCTAAGAACTTTCTCGAAGGACTGGAATATATATTCCTGCAAGAAAATATCCATACGAAATTCTAAAAGAACACGTAGATTTCAAACATAAATACTATTTCCAAAACTTTTTTAACATAATAGAATACGAAAAGGGATAGTCATATGAAAACAAAACGTAGATCATAGATACAATTCAAAGGGAAAGAATAACAACGAAATGTAACATCATCTCTGGTAAGCTGTATATACTTTGTGCACAGGGGTAGCATCGTAGTAAAGAAATGTCAAAATATTTATCTGTCAAAACATCTGTCAAAAACATATTTTTTACCTTTCGTAACTACAAAGCTATCATGCTTACCAATACTTCACAGTAAAAATTTGCTACAGATGCAATATGACCGTCACTTCCAATTAAACGAAAGTATTGATGCAATTGGAAACATAAGAGCCACGATTTAGATATAGACAATTTTACGAATGATATTTTTGCAGGTAACATGATAATGGAAATAAGCCGAACACAGCTGTCGTGTAAAATATTGAAAGTGTATTGCCTTATTGCAGATAGTTTTGGAACTTTTATTTTCATTATGTCTTATAATGACGTATACTACGCTGCGAGCCCAACGGGAGATAAAATATTGATGGTTGTTTTTCCTTTATGACCTGTTTAATCCGTTCTAGGCTTTGTTGTACGTAAAAGGATTAATATCGTTCTTCCATTGAGTCATACGTGGATGTAGGTCATGGCTCACGTTACTCCACTTCTCATTAATATTATCACGGGGATCTGAGACAATATGGAGTTCTGTTTTTTATAGTGTGACAGTGTATTACCACTTGGTTCCTCAGAGGACATATTATGTAACCTTGTTGCTGGAATGTCGTCTCTGTTTATTGAACAGTAACCGGAAGTTTTTCCAAAATCTCTTTTATTATTATTCATCCAGAAGTCATAAGTTATTAAGTTTTTCATACTCAGTTCCCATGTGCTCAGTCCTCTTCTGTCTAGGTTCATAACTGAAGATAACACAATTCTCTGAATAAATTCAGGTTTCAGTCGAACCTCTCTGATGATAAGCTTACATCGGTGGATAGAAGATTTATTTATTTTCACTCATATTACAGCAAATGTAAGATAAGTTCGAGCTGCTGAGAACTTTGAGAGTCATGCTGAATGTGTTGAGAGTGGCTTTTGTGATTCATGCTTTTATGAACAAATGTTGGTCATACAAAGTCCAATCCACGTCTGCTTCGCAAGCGTCCTCTCTATAATGGATATAATGGAGACGGTAATCACACTTTAGATTGCGGTAGAACACTCAAACGTCTTGGCCATACTTTTGCATTACTTAAATATATGCATTACTTAAATTAATTACTTAAATATATGCATTACTTAAATATATGTGCAGTGACCAAGTTTCGTCCATGGTGCTGGACTAGTTTATTCATTTATTGACAACGGTAGGTCGACAGTGTTTGTCACCTTTCGGTCGGTCGGCGATGTTAGAATCGAGATGCACGCCGCGCTATCTTTCTCAAATCATGCTGCCATTCTGAATGTGTTGAGAGTGGCTTTTGTGATTCATGCTCTTATGGACACGTGTTGGGTCATACAAAGTGCAATCCACCTCTGCTTCGTAAGCGTCCTGCCTATAATGGAGACGGCACTCACACTTTAGATTGCGGTAGAATACTCGAACGTCTTGTATGCATGATTTTACAGCAACTATTCGGTTCAAAAATTTTGTCTTTATATGTAAGGTTCATAATGATGTGCTCGTGATTTCGTTAATTTAGATGGAAGTAAGTCACTGCGCGGAATCCGAAGAAGTTTGCAATGAAAAATAGGGGTCGCTATGATTTTGCGTTTGGTGCATATTACATAATATGTTGCTGCATATAAAATTTAGTTAACACACTGAATATTTCTTTATACTTCGGTGGAGGTCTCTAGCTGTCACCAATCTTGAGAAAATTGTCCTGATGTAATATACTCATTTACGATCGCAGCGCGCCATCGATAAGGCCATACTGAAATATCTTCACCATTCCTCATATTTCTTAAACAGTTTGAGATATGGAAATGAGATTTTGGCAAATGACAGCATGCAAACAGGCGAGTATTTTGCCATATGGCTGTTATGCAACACTTCATTATCTACGGTGTTATTCTAGTAACTACAGACTTTTTCGACGAAGGAAAGTAATTTTCAGGGGCCATCGATAACTGGTGAAACGAGAAATGCTGTGGGTTTCTCAACATCATAAATGAAGACGTCACACACATATTTTGTACTGAGGATGTGCTTTCTAGTAAACTACTGACCTTACTTTTCCTTAGTTCCTCAATTAACAGACTTAATAAACCACTTTTTCAGCATTATCTCACAATTGCGTTCCCACAACATGTTAGTGATGCGACACTGTGTAAACTCCGCGGCAACATGGCAACAAACGACATATGTAAGTTTCATTCAAAATTCGCCATTCATCACGCTTCTATGAAAGTTACAAATGGTTAACAAGCTAGGTAAAAATAAATCACTGTATTTTCAGGAGAATTCTTTTTAGATACTAGTCATAATGGAGGTAAGAGATCTTTCTAGAGTGGTCACCATATAAGTATGGAGGTGGAGGAGCTTCGCTTAGTGTTTACAAAAAGGGCGAGTGTAAGCTTCAGTTGAGAACAGAACTTCCCCTCCAGCACTCGGCATTTCCCCTACAGCATCTGCCAGTAAACCGCACTACTACAGTTCGAAGCTCGTGGTCTCGCGGTCGCGTTCTCGCTTCCCAAGCACGGAGTCCCGTGTTCGATTCCCGGCGGGGTCTGGGATTTTCACCTGCCCCGAGACGAGTGTTGTCCTCATCATTTCATCATAATTCACGAAAATGGCGAGATTGGACTGAGCAAACGTCGGGAATTTGCACGGGAACTGATAACCGCGCAGTTGAGTGCCCCACAAACCTAACATCAAATGGTTCTGAGCGCTATGTGACTTAACTTCTGAGGTCATCAGTCCCCTACAACTTAGAACTACTTAAACCTAACTAACCTAAGGACATCACACAAATCCATGCCTGAGGCAGGATTCGAACCTGCGACCATAGTGATCGCGCGGTTCCAGACTGTAGCGCCTAGGACCACTCTGCCACCCTGACCGGCAAACCGAACATCATCATCATCATCATCACCCCACGCATGCCCTGCCGACTGCACACGTGATGGCCACGTTATTCTGTGTGGACTCTAAGTTGCCTGCCGAGTTGGTCTATACAGCGACGTCTAACGAACATTCAACCTCTACTGTGCAACACAAAGTACTGAAGATATTCTTCATCATTGATTGGCGGCTCCATAGAGTGCTGTGTGCACAACCACCATATGATAAATAAAATTAGAAGGATGGTCAGCATTGACTTTACTTCTAATTTTATTCTTCGTAATTGTTGTCCGTAGTCAACAATAGTCACGCTGGAAAATTATGGCTAGTAGCTACCAAAGGAGAATGCAATAGACCTGTGCACTGCATTCTTGTAGGCAACTAGGTGGGCTGTGCCAACCTAAAGTCTCCACTATATCAGTTCGATCTCTTTTCGTCGATTTAGAACAACAATACGACCCCCAACCCCTAGCACCGTGTTGCATGAATAAGCAACCACCTGGAGTATATCAGTGGCGTTGGGTTTGCTTCACTGACGAGTGGAAGACCTGCTGGACATCTGCTTGTCCTGAAGAGCATGGAGGCGCTAGGTCAGTCATCGCTAATGGTGATAATCTGAGGGCTATGTAATCTCGAAGCCGGCCGCGGTGGCCTTGCGGTTCTATGCGCTTAGTCCAGAACCGTGCGGCTGCTACGGTCGCAGGTTCGAATCTTGCCACGGGCATAGATGTGTGCGGTGTCCTTAGGTTAGTTAGGTTTAAGTAGTTCTAAGTTATAGGGGACTGATGACCTCAGAAGTTAAGTCTCATAGTGCTCAGAGCCATTTGAACCAACCATTTTTAGTCTCGAGACGTGTTGCCTGGCCCTACATCAACATTTCGGTGATGGGTCCATTCTTTTTTAATGACGACAATACACAAGCATATCGAACTCACCCAGCAGACTCCTTCCTCAAGGAGGTAGGGATGAGCTGAGTGTCTTCTGAGATGAACCGGGCTTGGGATCAATTGCAGCTACAGTGCTTCAGCGTAGTAACCTTCCTCATATTTCAATGCATGGGACAGCGGAAGACAGTACAAAATGTATTTGATCGAAATCTCTGTTTTCCGCCACCAACAACAACGACAAATCATTTGTGTATTCTACGTGTCGACGTTATTACATGGCATGTGAGATTAGAAATTCTTAAATGATTCGGAAGTCGTCTATGGACAGATGAGTGATTATAATATGTACGAAACCCATGTGTACTTCAACAAATTAAAGAATCAAGAAATCGTCTTTAAAACAGGTGTCAATTTATGAAGGAGTACCGTCAATAGGACTAAAAGGCATATCTGTCCCTGGATGACGTAAAGGAATTTCAGAAACGCCGTTAAATGTAATATACAGGTTACTTGGCACAAAGTGTGGTTTACAGAAAAGAGAAAAGAACAAGAAAAGGATGAAACAGATGGATAAGGGAGACGGAGTCTACAGTATAAATAGTAAACGTAAAAATGTAGAATACTCAGCAACAGGTGCAAAGTACAGATGTCCAACGCAACCAACCGACACTGATTATGTTAAGAAAATTGTATTCAGGCAAAAAAATTTACTGATACCAAAGGCCGGAAATGAATCGATGAAGAAAATTCTGATGTGTATTTGCTATTGAGATTTCCGGGCTGTGTGTCCGCAATCGAAGAAACGTGTCGGTTCCTAACGTTTCGTCCAGAGTTGTGTTGGACATCTGGGCGTGAAAGCCTTTATTCTGATAGTGTATTTGTGGAACACTGGTTGGGAATACATACATTGTGACATGTAGAAATAACTGAAGCACTGAATATTGAAGGAAAATACAGAGGTTAGTATTGTGGACAATTCTGGGTGTATTACTGATGAAGAAATTGAAAAAATACCAAATGATAGAAATGTAAAGGAAGAAATTTTACGTCGATACGAAATACCCTGAAAAGTGGGGGGGGGGGGAGAGGACGAATATCGGTAGATGTGATGTACTTGTAGAATAAAAGAATGAGTGAGTACAATTTCAGAAAAATTGGATCATTTATTCAGGAGAACGAGCTTTACAAACTGAGCAAGTCAGTAACGCGTTCATCCACCTCTGGCCCTTATGCAAGCAGTTATTAGGCTTGGTAATCATTGACAGAATTGTTGGATGTCTTCCTGAACGATGTCGCTCCAAATTCTGCACAACTGGCGCGTTACGTCGTCAAAATACGGAGATGGTGGGAGGGCTCTGTCCATAATGCTCCAAACGTTCTGATTTGGAGAAAGATTCGGCCACGTCTTCGGTCTTAAATGTCACTGAATGGAGTAGAATAGTCTGCAGGTTTGAGTTCCACTTCGAACTGAGCACTGATGGCCAGTGAAGACGTTTCTGGAGACGCTCTGGACAGTGGTTGGATACCAAACTGACTGTCGCCAGCCCTACAGCCCGACACCTACGAGTGATGGTCTAGGACGCCATTTGGTTTTGTAGCTGGACCCCTTCGGTAGTCATCCGCGGCACCTTATGCAAGCGGTACATCGACGATATTCTACTCCCCGTTCTGTTGTCCTTTATGGAAATCCATCCTTGGCTTACATTTCAAAAAGACAATGCGCCCCAGCACACAGGGAATGTTTCTACTGGTTGTCTTCTTGCTTGCCAAACCCTACCTTGAGCAGCAAAATCGCCGGATCTGTCCACAACTGAGAACGTTTGGACCATTATTGGCAGGACCCTCTAATCACTTCGGGATTTTGACGATCTAACTCACCAGTTGGACAGAGATTGACACGATATCCTTCAGGAAGACACCCCACAACTCTGTCAATCAATGTCAATCCGAACAACTGCTTGCATAAGGGCCAGAGGAGGACCAAAGCGTTGTTGGGTTGCTCAATTAGTGAAGCTCTTTATCTTGGATAAATGATTCAGTTTTTCTGAAACTATAATCATTTGTTTTGTCTGTGCATGTAGTCACGTCTTCCGATTTCCATCCCATTCGGATAATTCCTGCGTGGTACGTCGGTTTTTTTGTTTTTTTTTAATTTTTGTGTTGGTGTGTATTAATCGTCGCGACTACATGTTGTATGTCTCCAAGAGCTAGTCATATATTCTGTCTGATAATTCTTCCTTAGAAACAAATTTGTTTTTTCCCCGAAAGAACGGAACGTTCCCCTAGAGTAACAGATTTCAGTTTCGTTCCGAAGCTTTTGCAGTGTTTTGCATGTTTTTATTTTTTCCGAAAGACTTGAGTAACGATATATCAGTGGAGTACAGTCTCTGTTCTTTGGATTTCATGTTCTCATCGTCAACAGACACCTACCTACATTGACGCTAATATTATAGGTTCATAAATATGAAATGGTTCGAAGCACTATGGGACTTAACATCTGAGGTCATCTGTACCCTAGACTTAGAACTACTTAAACCTAACTAACCTAAGGACATCACACACATTCATGCCCGAGGCAGGATTCGAACCTGCGACCGTAGCAGCAGCGCGGTTCTAGACTGAAGCGCCTAGAACCGCTCGGTCACACGGGCCTGCATAGGCTCATACAAAGTAACAATGAACGACACTCAGTTTATACCTACATTTATAGAAATCAGATATGAGCTATGATCTTTACAATATGCTAATAAGGCAGTTACACGCAATTAATAGTTAGCACCAGCTTCATCTAAATTCTGGACTTCTAACCAGACTACTTGTACATGTGTTGGACTCTAATGTATCATAAACTGTTAAGGAATTGAGAAGGGACATTTGTTTGTTTTCACAGTATTGTTTTATTGCAAGCATCATCTGAGTGTTTGTCTGGAGTAGTTTATGGGGACCTTCAACTGGATGTTCAAACGGGATAACATCTCAACTCTGACACTACATGGTTTTTCTTTTCGTATTCTCAGGGATAATTGTACTTCGACAAATTTTCTTTCATTTTCTCGTTTAATGTGAGTAGTCTCTTACTTCAGTACACGTGTTTCACTCGAAGAACGGGATATCGTCTGTTCAGTATTCCCATCTTTGTCTCCCCTTCCTGTTCCTTCCCTCGACTATTTTCTGTAGGAAGACAACTAACTGCACCGGTAGCTTAAAATTTCTTCTAGTCAAGGTTTACAGTGAAGGTTATTTCTTCAGTGGTCTTCCTAATGCTAAACGATTGGATCTTTATCAGCATACCTAACTTTTACCATGTTTCTATACTCTTAAATTGTACGTTTCCACAGTTGTTTCTGCTACGATTCCTACATGAGCTATTTTTTCCTCAGATTGTGCTATGTTCCAAACGTACTGATTCAGTAACTTATTACATTCTAGGTCAATACGTCATATTTGTAGATTCATTGCCGATAACTGCTTTCTTAGTTTGCTTCGACCTGCCCATAACATCTTTGCAGTCCCAACTACCCTTACAGTCGTGATTCGTAGGTAATAATGTATTCCCCAGTCTCATTTTTGATGCTTTGGTTTGATTCCCTACACTGAATGAAATAACGATTGAAAACAGTGCTGTATTTTTTGAAAATTAAATCAAGAAGTTCTTAGATTCATCGAGATTCATTTGTCATTTTAGACTACAGAAAGTACCTAATCTTGTGTGTTTCTCTTTTTGCTCTTCCTGTAAGGTCTTATACAAGCAACACCATTTTCCATTAGTTCTTTGTTTGTGAATGAAGTCAAACGCATAATCTATTCCAAGAAAATGGGCTATTCAGTTTTAGGTAATGAGAAGCAACTAACGTTTTATTACGAGTTGAGTAATTGATACTTGCGTTATTTTGTATGTAACCGCTACAAACTGATAAAATATTTTTTGCTTAAAATTTTAAAATTTTGTATGCCCACATGACGATAATTTTAAAATATGTTATATATATATTTAATGATGTGAAAGTCACTGGAAAAACTTAACAGTCACAGCACTGAATGGACACATAACACTCAGGAAGGAACACACACACAGACACACAAAAAAAATGTAGAGTAAGGAAACGCATGTAAGTGAATAACACTGCAAGATTACAGATTAATGTAAGCGCGAGATAAGTTATTGCAAATGTGAAGTACTGGTATATTAATAACGGGATAACCGTCAGATGTCGAATGAAAATATGCAAACGTGCACGCATTGTGTTGTACAAGTGCCAGATGACAGTCTTTTGCACGGAATTCCATGCCTGCTGCACTTGGTCGGTCAGTACAGGGAGATAATGCTGTTTGGATTCAAATGGCTCTGAGCACTATGGGACTTAACAGCTGAGGTCATCAGTCCCCCAGAACTTAGAACTAGTTAAACCTAATTAACCTAAGGACATCACACACATCCATGCCCGAGCCATGATCCGAGCCTGCAACCGTAGCGGTCGCGCGGTTCCAGACTGAAGCGCCTAGAACCACTCGGCCACTCCGGCCGGCTACTGTTTGGGTATGACGGTGGACTTGTCATGGGATGATGTCGTATATGTGCTCGACGGGAGACAGATATGGTGATCGAGCAGGCCATATTGGGTTACAACAGCCGTATCTGGACGAGCGTTATCCTGTTGGAAAACACCCCCTGGAATACTGTTCATTAAAGGCCGTATAACAGGTCGAATCACCAGAGCAACGCACAAATTCCCAATCAGGGTGCGTGGGATAACCACGAAAGTGCTCCTATTGTCATGCGAAGTCACCCTCAGACCATAACTCACGGTGTAGGTGAATTTTGTCAGCTCCAAGAGAATATGTTTTCTTCAAGCTGTGCTCCTCAGCTGTTATAAATAATATAATATATACAACAATCGTAAAACTGCTAAAAATATTCATTGTTTTGTAATTAGTCCGACAGCATGTCGTGATCTAACGCGATTCAAGGAGATGGTTTATATGTAGTACGTCCGTAATTTTAAAATACGCTGCCGGAAACAAAATCGCAACTTCACGAAGGAGTTGAGCGACATAAACGAAAGTTGGTAGGCGTGTTTCTAAATCTGGAAGATGATTATTACATTTTCACGCAAGTCTCATAAACTGCCGCTAGTAGTGCCACTACGAGAACGCAAATCAGAATTGCTTGAAATACACGCTGTAACGCAGGTAAGCGTTAGTTTGGATACAGGTCATCTACTGGACCCCTTCTAACCACCCCATTGCCATCACTGGCACCGAGGCAGAACCAACCTTTAGCAGAAACCACAACAGACCTCTATCCTGCTCTCCAATTAGCTCTCGCTTGAGACCGCCGAAGTCGCTATTTGCGGTGGTTTGGGATACATGGATGCACGCTACAGTGCGTCTGTCTCGGAGTTGTCCTTGAAGTAAGGGATTTGTAACAGTTCATTGTGTCACTGTGATGCCAACTGCTGTTGACACTGCTGCTGCAGATGCATTGCGATGCGCCAGTGCCACACGCCGAACAAGATGGTCTTCCCTCTTGGTAGTGCCACGTGCCCACCCAGAGCCCGGTCTCTTTGCTAACACGGCTGACAGCAGTCACATATAGTGATTACATTCCGGCCAAGACGTCCTGCAATATCGCAGAAGGCACATGCAGCTTCTCGAAGTCCAATTACAGGAAGTCGTTCAAACTCCGTGAGTTGTTTATAATGGCATTTTTAGAATGACATTTTCACTCTACAGCAGAGTGTGCGCTGATATGAAACTTCCTAGCAGATTAAAACTGTGTGTCGGACCGACACTCGAACTCGGGACCTTTTCCTTTCGCGGGCAAGTACTCTACAAACTGAGCTACCCAAGCACGACTCACACTCCGTCCTCACAGCTTTAATTCCGCCAGTACCGCGTCTTCTACCTTCCAAACTTCACAGAAGCTCTCCTGCGAACCTTGCAGAACTAGGACTCCTGGAAGAAAGGATATTGCGGACACATGGCTTAGCCACAGCCTGGATGATGTTTCTAGGATGTGCGCTCCTTCGTGACGTTGCGATTTTGTTTCTGGCAGCGTATTTTAAAATTATGGACCAGCTTAAAATCTTGAATCATGTAAGATTATGACATGTTGTCGAACTAATTGCAAATCAATAAAAATTTTAGCAGTTTTACGATGGTTATATATCCCGGGTGATCAAAAAGTCAGCATAAATTTGAAAACTGAATAAATAACGGAATAATATAGTTAGAGAGGTACAAATTGACACACATGCTTGGAATGACATGGGGTTTTATTAGAAACAAAAAAAGTTCAAAAATGTCCGACAGATGGCGCTTCAACTGATCAGAGTAGCAATAATTAACATGACAAGGTAAGACAAAGCGAAGATGATGTTCTTTACAGGAATTGCTCAATATGTCTACCATCATTCCTCAACAATAGCTGTAGTCGAGGAATAATGTTGTGAACAGCACTGTAAAGCATGTCCGGACTTATGGTGAGGCACTGGCGTCGGATGTTGTCTTTCAGCATCCCTAGAGATGTCGGTCGATCACGATACACTTGCACGGACTGAGGTCTGGGGACCTGGGAGGCCAAGCATGACGAAAGTGGCGGCTGAGCACACGATCATCACCAAACGACGTGCGCAAGAGATCTTTCACGCGTGTGGCAATATGGGGTGGAGCTCCATCCTGCATAAACATCGTACGTTCCAGCAGGTGTTTATCAGCCAGGCTTGGGATGATGCGATTCTGTAACCTATCGGCGTACCTCTCACCCGTCACGGTAGCAGTTACAAAACCGAAAACACGCGCCATCTGTCGAACATTTTGTGAACTTTGTTTTCTTTTTCGTTCTAATAAAACCCCATGTCATTCCAAGCATGTGTGTCAATTTTTACCTCTCTATCTACATTATTCCGGCCGGCCGGTGTGGCCGAGCGGTTCTAGGCGCTTCAGTCTGGAACCGCGCGACCGCTACGATCGCAGGTTTGAATCCTGCCTCGGGCATGGATGTGTGCGATGTCCTTAGGTTAGTTAGGTTTAAGTAGTTCTAAGTTCTAGGGGACTGATGACCTCAGATGTTAAGTCCCATAGTGCTCAGAGCCATTTGAACCATTTTACAGTATTCCGTGGTTTATTAAGTTTTCAAATTTATACTGACTTTTTGATCGCCCGGTATAATACTACCTATAACAGCTGAGGAACAGAGCTTGAAGAAAATATATTCTCTTGGAGGAGACAAAATCCATCAGAGTTATAGCAGCGAGATTTAATGTACTGATTCTGGTTATTATCGCCATTTGCATGGTAAGGATTCATCAACGAGACCGGAGTTCAGAGAACATGCAAATGACAATGCAATCAGTAAGTGAATGAGCTCAGCCGCGGTGCCGCTGTGCTGTGAAATGTCATTTTGCTCAGGTGTCTGTAATTAGTCGCAGGGGTGGCAGGGAAGGGAGAGATAGAGAAGCCCGAAGGAAACTCGCAGCCGCGGAAAATACCCGCCGGGGCTGTGGCGTAACGAGAGGCAGCAAATTAGGAGGAGTTCCTCTGGCGGAGCTTCCGAGTTTCTGAGGGCGCCGCCTCCGAAGATTGTTGTGGTGTGGGCGGCTGCCGGAATGGCAGGGGAGAGGAAGGGGTGGGTGGTGGGGGGTGAGTGGGAAGCGTCGCTAATTTGCGCGGCGCACGCGTGCTGGCCCGGCGTGCGTCGCGTCGCGGAATCCTCGCCGAGACGAGGCGGTGGCCGCCGACAGCGGCGTGCGGCCGGCCCGGCTGACCTCGTGTAAAATGCACCCGCTGACGTCATGGGCCCGTCCTGGGGCGCACTCCAATTACCGGGGTTGTTAGTCGTCTCCGGCGCCCGGCGCGCCGACCTGTCGGTGTCGTCGCATTACGCAACAGGGCTGGCGGCAGACGTACGGGACAGGCGCTGGCCGAAATGGGCTCCAGTTGCCGGAACAGGGAGAACTCCGCTGTAGGGTGTCGAGTGCTGCAGCTGGTCTGCGTAACGCGAGTACCGCAGGTAGTGTCGTTCCTGCAGAACAGCTCCCACGCCACTGTAAACGGCGAACCTGAACTCCACTGACAATATTTCGACGTCTGGTCGGGGCTTTTTTCTGAGTGATTTTGGTATAAGGTTCGTTCAGACAGAAACTGTAATTGTCATGAGTTCGGTTTGTTACCCCACTTAACTTTGATTCTTGCAAAATACATTCAAAACATGGAAAGCCTGTAATATGCAATCGGTAAAGCGTGAAACACGAAGTAATGCATCAACACTTCAGTGAAACACGTACATTTTTATCTCGGTATTTTAATACCAACCTCGAGCGAGTTCACAAGGACGTGCCGGAAGAGGCGCAGGTCAATGCCAAGCTGTCCACTAGACAGTCTTATACAGGGTGTTACAAAAAGGTCCGGCCAAACTTTCAGGAAACATTCCTCACACACAAATAAAGAAAAGATGTTATGTGGACATGTGTCCGGAAATTTCCACGTTAGAGCTCATTTTAGCTTCGTCAGTGTGTACTGTACTTCCTCGATTCACCACCAGTTGGCCCAATTGAAGGAAGGTAATGTTGACTTCGGTGCTTGTGTTGACGTGGGACTCATTGCTCTACAGTACTAGCATCAAGCAAATCAGTACGTAGCATCAACAGGTTAGTGTTCATCACGAACGTGGTTTTGCAGTCAGTGCAATGTTTACAAATGCGGAGTTGGCAGATGCCCATTTGATGTATGGATTAGCACTGGGCAATAGCCGTGGCGCGGTACGTTTGTATCGAGACAGATTTCCAGAACGAAGGTGTCCTGACAGGAAGACGTTCGAAGCAATTGATCGGCGTCTTAGGGAGCACGGAACATTCCAGCCTATGACTCGCGACTGGGGAAGACCTAGAACGACGAGGACACCTGCAATAGACGAGGCAATTCTTCGTGCAGTTGACGATAACCCTAATGTCAGCGTCAGAGAAGTTGCTGCTGTACAAGGTAACGTTGACCACGTCACTGTATGGACAGTGCTACGGGAGAACCAGTTGTTTCCGTACCATGTACAGCGTGTGCAGGCACTATCAGCAGCTGATTGGCCTCCACGGGTACACTTCTACGAATGGTTCATCCAACAATGTGTGAATCCTCATTTCAGTGCAAATGTTCTCTTTACGGATGAGGCTTCATTTGAACGTGATCAAATTGTGCATTTTCACAATCAACATGTGTGGGCTGACGAGAATCCGCACGCAATTGTGCAATCACGTCGTCAACACAGATTTTCTGTGAACGTTTGGGCAGGCATTGTTGGTAATGTCTTGATTGGGCCCCATGTTCTTCCACCTACGCTCAATGGAGCACGTTATCATGATTTCACACGGGATACACTACCTGTGCTGCTAGAACATGTGCCTTTACAAGTACGACACAACATGTGGTTCATGCACGATGGAGCTCCTGCACATTTCAGTCGAAGTGTTCGTACGCTTTTCAACAACAGATTCGGTGACCGATGGATTGGTAGAGGCGGACCAATTCCATGGCCTCCACGCTCTCCTGACCTCAACCCTCTTGACTTTCATTTATGGGGGCATTTGAAAGCTCTTGTCTACGCAACCCCGGTACCAAATGTAGAGACTCTTCGTGCTCGTATTGTGGACGGCTGTGATACAATACGCCATTCTCCAGGACTGCATCAGCGCATCAGGGATTCCATGCGACGGAGGGTGGATGTGTTGTGGACTGTTAAGGCAGCCAGTCCACAGTGAAGTAGCCGAAAGGGCACGCGTCAACTCACGCCGTCTGGCGTTAAGTCTGGAACAGGATTCGTAATGAATGTGATAAAGAAAAGAACGTAGCTACTAGAACACTTAACTTTTATATTGTCCTTTGGTATACAGCATTCTGGATGATACAAGTGAGACTCTATCTTGAGGTACATGCAACGTTACAAATGGTTAATGGCGCCTTGCTAGGTCGTAGCCATTAACTTAGCTGAAGGCTATTCTAACTGTCTCTCGGCAAATGAGAGAGAGGCTTCGTACGTGTAGTCGCTAGCAACGTCGTCGTACAACTGGGGCGAGTGCTCGTACGTCTCTCTAGACCTGCCGTGTGGTGGCGCTCGGTCTGCGATCCTGACAGTGGCGACACGCGGGTCCGACATGTACTAATGGACCGCGGCCGATTTAAAGCTACCACCTAGCAAGTGTGGTGTCTGGCGGTGACACCACAGGATGCACGTATCCTCGCTAACGGAGGACATTTTGAACATTTTCTGTAACAAAGTATTTGAAGTCACGCTGGTACGTTCTGTTTCTGTGTGTTTCCATTCCATGATTAATGTGATTTGAAGAGAAGTAATAAAATGAGCTCTAACATGGAAAGTAAGCGTTTCCGGACACATGTCCACATAACATATTTTCTTTCTTTGTGTGTGAGGAATGTTTCCTGAAAGTTTGGCCGTACCTTTTTGTAACACCCTGTATAACGCCACGACTGAGTGCCAGATGCACTGCAGGCAACACAGATACGATCCCCCCTGTGTCGCAAGGTCTTCAGCAGCGACTGCTTTAAGACTCAGAAGTGGAAAAAGGAAAAACGCTGTTTTAGCAAGGATCAAGAAGGAGCTGCAGTGCACAGATCGTGGAAAGTTGGGTTTATTTTGAACTCACTGGAGGAGATACATGACATCTAGAAAACGGAGTGGGAACCCGCAGTTTAGGGCAATTTTGAAAGCGTGGGAGTACGTCGAACGCTGACTTCACGAAAATTAATATTTCCACAATATATGACCTCCCGTCCCCCCATGAACCATGGACCTTGCCGTTGGTAGCGAGGCTTGCGTGCCTCAGCGATACAGATAGCCGTACCGTAGGTGCAACCACAACGGAGGGGTGTCTGTTGAGAGGCCAGACAAACGTGTGGTTCCTGAAGAGGGGCAGCAGCCTTTTCAGTAGTTGCAGGGGCAACAGTCTGGATGATTGACTGATCTGGCCTTGTAACACTAACCAAAACGGCCTTGCTGTGCTGGTACGGCAAACGACTGAAAGCAAGGGGAAGCTACAGACGTAATTTTTCCCAAGGGCATGCAGCTTTACTGTATGGAGAGCTGCATCAAACCAGTCTACGGACTGAAGACCACAACAACAACAAGACCTTCCAGGATTGGCTAATATGGATGAACTGTAAGTTAGAGAGAACAGCTCGACTGTGCTGCAGAGGAATCCCTTTTTTTGGCCACAGAAAGAGATACAAAGAGAATGAGACGCCTCTTTTCAACACTGAATGGTAGGATGCATGTTACATGTTAACACCCTGAAGAAAAAGTCAGGTACAGGGGCTAGCGTCTTCTAAGAAATATTTTTACTGATTGGCGCTCGGAATATCCGTAGCCCAGCCAATTCGAGTAGGGTAAAGACCGCAAAACGTCGAAATATGAGTTTTGCTTTTAGTAAATATTTGGTACAAAATTACTTCATCTCGAGACGTCTTCATCACTGCGAGTCTTCCCCACCAGACGACACCACTTCGTCGCCACGAGAGCAGATGAGGTGAGGGACTTGGCCTGAATTGAACTTAGCCGCTGGCGAGGGTTGCTGGTATGCCGGCAATGATTGAATCTGCAGCCGCTTCAGCCTCTACCTAGAGCCTGATATAGTGGGATCGAGCCGCAAACACGACATGATGCTTACGGACAGTAAAGTCACTTTTATAGAGTTTCAATAATGCCAAGCTTCATTCTGGAGTCTTATACACTCCTGGAAATGGAAAAAAGAACACATTGACACCGGTGTGTCAGACCCACCATACTTGCTCCGGACACTGCGAGAGGGCTGTACAAGCAATGATCACACGCACGGCACAGCGGACACACCAGGAACCGCGGTGTTGGCCGTCGAATGGCGCTAGCTGCGCAGCATTTGTGCACCGCCGCCGTCAGTGTCAGCCAGTTTGCCGTGGCATACGGAGCTCCATCGCAGTCTTTAACACTGGTAGCATGCCGCGACAGCGTGGACGTGAACCGTATGTGCAGTTGACGGACTTTGAGCGAGGGCGTATAGTGGGCATGCGGGAGGCCGGGTGGACGTACCGCCGAATTGCTCAACACGTGGGGCGTGAGGTCTCCACAGTACATCGATGTTGTCGCCAGTGGTCGGCGGAAGGTGCACGTGCCCGTCGACCTGGGACCGGACCGCAGCGAGGCACGGATGCACGCCAAGACCGTAGGATCCTACGCAGTGCCGTAAGGGACCGCACCGCCACTTCCCAGCAAATTAGGGACACTGTTGCTCTGGGGTATCGGCGAGGACCATTCGCAACCGTCTCCATGAAGCTGGGCTACGGTCCCGCACACCGTTAGGCCGTCTTCCGCTCACGCCCCAACATCGTGCAGCCCGCCTCCAGTGGTGTCGCGACAGGCGTGAATGGAGGGACGAATGGAGACGTGTCGTCTTCAGCGATAGTCGCTTCTGCCTTGGCGCCAATGATGGTCGTATGCGTGTTTGGCGCCGTGCAGGTGAGCGCCACAATCAGGACTGCATACGACCGAGGCACACAGGGCCAACACCCGGCATCATGGTGTGGGGAGCGATCTCCTACACTGGCCGTACACCACTGGTGATCGTCGAGGGGACACTGAATAGTGCACGGTACATCCAAACCGTCATCGAACCCATCGTTCTACCATTCCTAGACCGGCAAGGGAACTTGCTGTTCCAACAGGACAATGCACGTCCGCATGTATCCCGTGCCACCCAACGTGCTCTAGAAGGTGTAAGTCAACTACCCTGGCCAGCAAGATCTCCGGATCTGTCCCCCATTGAGCATGTTTGGGACTGGATGAAGCGTCGTCTCACGCGGTCTGCACGTCCAGCACGAACGCTGGTCCAACTGAGGCGCCAGGTGGAAATGGCATGGCAAGCCGTTCCACAGGACTACATCCAGCATCTCTACGATCGTCTCCATGGGAGAATAGCAGCCTGCATTGCTGCGAAAGGTGTATATACACTGTACTAGTGCCGACATTGTGCATGCTCTGTTGCCTGTGTCTATGTGCCTGTGGTTCTGTCAGTGTGATCATGTGATGTATCTGACCCCAGGAATGTGTCAATAAAGTTTCCCCTTCCTGGGACAATGAATTCACGGTGTTCTTATTTCAATTTCCAGGAGTGTATTAAGATTAAAATGACCAGTTTACATCAAAAAATGGCTCTGAGCACTATGGGACTTAACTTCTAAGGTCATCAGTCCCCTAGAACTTGGAACTACTTAAACCTAACTAACCTAAGGACATCACACACAACCAAGCCCGCGGCAGGATTCGAACCTGCAACCGTAGCGGTCGCGCGGTGCCAGATTGTAGCGCCTAGAACCGCTCTGCCAGCCCGGCAGGCACCAGTTTACTTGTCAGATGATTTAGGAGTCTCTTTAGTAGTAATAAACCGAATAAATTTCATTCTTATTTCATTTAGTAAACATTGAATTCCTAAGTCATTATTTTGGAGGGTATCTAAGTAATTCATGTCGGATCACAGGGACAATTAGCATAATTCCAGACGGAGCGAGGTGGGGCAGTGGTTACCGCAGTGGACTCGCACTCTGGAGGACGACGGTTCAAATCCGCATGCGGCCATCCTGTTTTAGGTTTTCCGTGATTCCCCTAAATCGCTTCAGGCAAATGCCGGGATGATTATTTTGAAAGGGCACTGTGGACTTCCTTTCCCATTCTTTTCTAACCCGATAACCTCACTGTTTGGTCCCCTCCGCCAAATCAACAGCCATCTAGGCTTCCAGATTAGATAAATACACAAATATGTAGCTTACACTCTGCATCTTTTACTAGCATACCGCACCATCTGTATTGATCTTGTACGCAGGAGTTTATATCGTTCAGTATTAAGTCAGATGTTGGATTGTGTTATAGATTGAAGGGAACTGAACCACCTACGAAAATTCTAGCGTGACGGGTAAGAATGACTAAAACAGCAAACAAATAACGAAAACAGCAGGATTTATCCGCATTACTATTTTATAGTTCTGTGGCTGGAAGGATTTGCCGACTCCTCAAGAGAAATAGTATCACTTCATCTTCAGGACTACATCTATCACAAGCCAAATCACGAGGCTGCGAAAGTCTGAAACCTGGCGTTTATAAAATATTATGTAAGCGCGGACTGAATCTCATCGCGCAGACTCTGCGCAAGACAGAACAACGCCGGATTGCACATGAGAGGTGTTTGCGCCTACCCTGTTAGAAAAATCGGTGGTAGCTCAATATTCTTTGAAAAATCGACATAAAATTCCGTTCGAGGACACTTCTATCGTTGTGAGGACCAAAAATCTCTGGGATGAGTTGTATCGTGACGTTTACAATGTTAGTACACAGTGGAACGCTGGATGTAAGTCTCCTAGAACACTGACACACACTGAGGTGACAAAGTGATGGGATACCTTCTTATATCGTGTCGGACCTCCTTTTGCCCGGCGTAGTGCAGAAACTCGACGTGGCATGGACTCAACAAGTCATTGACAGTCCCCTGCAGAAATACTGAGCCATGTCGCCCCTATACCTGTCCGTCGTTGCGAAAGTGGTGCTGGTGCACGATTTTACGCACGATGTGACCTCTCTATCATGCCCCATTAATGTCCGATGGGATTCATGTCGAGCGATCTGGGTGAAAGCTGGTAGTCAAGGAAAGGCCGGATTCGGTTACGATTGTGGACGGGGCCGTAATAGGTTACTATTGGTTGCCTTTTACAGTTGAACACAATTTATTTTAAACCAATAATTCCAGACTCAACAATAAATGAAAATACCACACATTATCAATGAAGGAATAAACAACTGTGTAAATAGTAGTGTTTTCAGTGAGTTATAATTTAGCAAATCACCATTAAATACAGATACAGCAGATAATGTTTTAAAGCAAGCCAATGTGATCTGGGCAGAAGGCCTTACACGCGAGGAATGGCAATAAATCAAGAATTGTTTAAAACTCGCTACACCTTACAAATTACAGGTATTGAAATATTAAAGGCAAGTCGCAACAAACACAGCAGAAGGCATCAGACGCCAGGAATGGCAGTAAATAAGATTTCAAGGCTTACTGCTAAAATACAAATACCAAATTAGAATTTTAAGGCAAGTGACCACAATCACGGCTGAAGGCCTTACACGTCAGGAACGGCAATAATACATAAAAAAAATTAGAAACCTGCTGTAAAACAGCAAATACAATTGCAAACGTTAATCAAAAAAACAAGTAACTGATCAGCAAACGGGTAAAATAAGATGATGGTAAACTTTCTGACACAACCTTAACATCCACTGAACACTACACTGCTAGATTTATTACATATATAACCTTTAATGTAGGCATTAAAAGGTACTGCAATAAATAATACACTAAAAAAACACAAGGACTAGTACGTAAGTTCCATAAAGGTTACTGAGGCAGATTATACCCGCAGAAGGCGTGGACTGAAGGAGCGATACACTGAACTACTGGCCATCAGACCTCCTTTTAGAACACACGTCTTACGAGAACCAAGGGGCCACAGACGGTACTCCAGGAATCGACCTCTGAGAAGGTCCGGCAGAAAACACTTTCGCGGACGATGAAATAGGCAGCCAAGAGTTGCATTCACTTCACAAGATGGTAACTCAGACTAGTGGCAGTCTAACGAATGACTAATGATAATCTTGCTGAATGTACCTGACGTCCAAATGCAACGATGGAACAATACGCCAAAGCCGGAACCGGCCGTCTGCACTACGTCCCCCAGAATACTGCGTTTAGAGCGCCCGGAACGAGAAAGGGATCACTACTAGGAGTAGGAGACACCAACCGGCCCCCAGGGCAGGTAACTGTGGCGTTAGCGGCCACATGGCAAGAAAAATTACCGTTAGTTGAACTTAACAAATTGTAACAACTCGAACGCAATAAATAGTAATAAGAAGTCGAGGAAAGCTAATCAGATCCGCCTCCCCCAAGCACTCCACTCGCTGCTCTTCGCCTCGGCGACACTGCGACTAGCAACAGAACCAAAGTCACCGAAGAATCGCGAGATATCACAATGGTGGAGGTTTCCCTACTTGGATTGAAATGCACTCATCTTAAGGCTTGCTGGTTCCGGTTTACGACGAGGTCGTGCACCCGCGTGACCACAGCCCTTCCATGTGGCAGTCCATGCGTGCCGCCAGCGGTCCCGGCGTACTGTGGCACTATGCGGACTTGGCTCCTCCTGAGTCCCCAACCGAAATCACACACTCACACTTACACGACCCGGAAAAAAAACGGCGTCTCCCCAAAGATAGGGCTGTAGTTACTACATATCGATAACCGCCGCTGCCCCTAGCGGACAGTCAACGCTTGCGAAACCAAGTGGCGCCAGTCAACACGAGAAGAAGACAAACAACCGCAACCATGCCAACTAAACGATACCGTCTGGCCTCAAACAGATTAACATCAGCCCTGTGCTAACTGATACGTTGGTCGTGCGTCCCAAATTGATTTCTGCGGTTATTTCGCCCACTGGTGCTTGTCTGTTAGCACTGACGACTCTATGCAGACGCCGCTGCTCTCGGTCGTTAAGTGTAGGCTGTCGGCCGCTGCATTATCCGTGGTGAAAGGTAATGCCTGAAATCTGATATTCTCAGCACACTCTTGACACTGTGGATTTCGGAATATTGAACTCCCTAACGTTTTCCGAAATGGAATGTCCCACGCCTCTAGCTGCAACTACCATATCGCATTCAAAGTCTTTTAATTCCCGACGTATTGCCATAATCACGTCGGAGACCCTTTCATGTGGATCACCTGGGTACAAATGACAGCTCCGCCATTGCGCTGCCCTTTTATACATAGTTAATGTGGTGCTACAGCTATCTGTATACCTGCATATCGATATCCCATCACGCTTTGTCTCCTATGTATATATTGAACCCTGTTAGGAGTACTTTAAACCATAATTAAAGTAATAATAAAGTTATCCGTTATTTTCCCTGTAATTATGGTTAATCGTTACTTTCGCAGGGCATTGTAACGCATTAAAGGAGTTATGGTTCAGACTGTATTTTATGGCAGCTTCGTCGCAACCACGTAGTAGAAAAGTTCTCTGTCTCTCTCTTTTTTTCGTACTGCACTGTTTTCGCTTGCCTTCACCGATGTCTAGATACAACAGTCCTGGAAACTTTGTTTTAGATTGCAGTTGTTGAATTCTGTTGAAAATTGCACTGTCCACAAGGTCACGTACAAAATGTAATACTTGGTTATCTCGTTCATTGTTTTGAACAAGTCCTCCTTTATGATACAGACTCAATGGTATAGGCTTAGGATCTTTCATTCCATCTGCTATTTTCGAAGGAATTCTCTAGGCCGATAAATGCAAGTACAGCACCCTTTAATGTTCCTTACCTTTATTAAGAAATTATAATAATTTTCCAGATAAATTTATGTTTCGTAAAATCGCACTTATAAGCATTTAGATGTTCTTCAAAAGTTCTTTATACTTTTCATATCACTCTAACCGACAGTTTATAAGCGTGAGAGAATTAGATGATGGTCAGATAGCTTTCACATTTATTTGCTCTTACCTTCGTCAGTCTCTTTGGTAATAACTAACTGGATGGAGTGTGGTCTAAATCCTATCTGGACATATACACAAATCAAAAAAGTTTTGAATCACCTCGGTTCTGAGAGTTCCGGAACCCGTACAGAAAATTGGAATACAGATCAACATAAACATCATTTCAGCCGTTTAACCTGCTCATGAAAACCACACATTATGTGTTGTACCACCATACAGCGAGGCCTTCAGAGGTCGTGGTCCAGATTGCTGTACACACCGCTACCTCTAATACCCAGTAGCACGATCTCTTACATTGATGCATGCCCGTATTCGCCGTGGCATACTATCCACAAGTTCATCAAGGCACTGTTGGTCCAGATTGTCCCACTCCCCAACGGCGATTCCGCGTGTATCCCTCAGAGTGGTTGATGGTTCTCGTCATCCATAAACATTCCTTTTTCAGACTATCCCAGGCATGGTCGATAGGGTTCATGTCTGGAGAAGAACTGGATAGCATGCTGGCTACTCTAGTTGAGCGATGTCGTTATCCTGAAAGAAGTCATTCACAAGACGTGTACGATGAGGGCGCGAATTGTCGTCCATGAAGACGAATGCCTCACCAATATGCTGCCGGTATGGTTGCACTATTGGTCAGAGGATGGCATTCACGTATCTTACAGCCGTTACGGCGCCTTCCATGACCACCAACGGCGTACGTCGGCCCCACATAATGCCACCCCAAAACAGCAGGGAACCTCCACCTTGCTGCACTCTCTAGACAGTGTGTCTAAGGCGTGCAGCCTGACCGGGTTGCCTCCAAACACATCTCCGAAGATTGTCTAGTTGAAGGAATATGCGACAATCATCAGTGAAGAGTACGTGATGCCAATCCTGAGTCGTCCATTCGGCATCCTGTTGGTCTCAACTGTACCGCTCTGCATGGTGTCATGGTTGGAAAGATAGACCTCGTCATGGACGTCGGGAGTGAAGTTGCGCATCATGCAGCCTACTGTTGCACAGATTGAGTCGTAACACGACGTTCTGTGGCTGCACGAAAAACATTATTCAACACGGTGGTGTTGCTGTCAGGGTTCCTCCGAGCCATAGTCCGTAGGTAGCGGTCATCCACTGCAGTAGTAACCCTTGGTCGTCCTGAGCGAGGCATGTCATCGACAGTTCCCGTCTCTCCGTATCTCCTCCATGTCCGAACAAAATCACTTTGGTTCACTCCGAGACGCCTGGACACTTCCCTTGTTGAGAGCTCTTCCTGTCACAAAGTAACAATGCGGACGTGATCGAACCGTGGTGTTGACCGTTTAGGCATGGTTGAACTACAAGTAACACGAGCCGTGCACCTCCTTCCTGGTGGAATGACTGGAGCTGATCGGCTGTCGGACCGCCTCCGTCTAATAGGCGCTGCTCATCCATGGTTGTTTACATCTTTGGGCTGGTTTAGTGACATCACTGAATAGTCAAAGGGACTATGTCGGGTGATGCAATATCTACAGTCAATGTGTATCTTCAGGAGTTCTGAGTACCGGGGTGATGGAAAACTTTTTCTAATGTGTGTAGAACTGAACTTCTCGTTTATGTATTTTCGTCAGTACATAAGTAACTTTTTAGTTGCTGTATTTCAAACTAAGCCCAGTAACTGCCAAGTTACAACATCAATTCTTACTGACAAATTTGAGCAGGGATCATTTGAATTATTCCCATAATGGACTACATTAAACTCTTTTATGTAGATCATAATTTAGTAAATGGGAGAATTTGGCACATAGTCTCATTGTGTCCTACACTTTCAGTATTCCATTTTCTGGGGTGCACCTAGTTCCTCATTCCACTGAAGTTTGTCACTGTGGAGTTATGGTATGAATGCGTCAACATCTGCATCTGCTTTGCGGCTCAGTATTCAGCTTCTACATCTTTGTCCAAGCAGTATGTATTCCGACCGAACCTCGTCTCCTCTGATATTCTATCTGCTACACCCAGATGAAACTTGTGAGAGAGCCATAGAGACCTCTCTTCTCTCACGTCGTTACAAAGTCAGTGTACCTATTTCTACTGAATCTTTATCTATGATCTCTTTTCTCCCATGTCAGGAGCATGGGCGTACTAATCTAGAATCTGTGAAGCTTCCACAATAAGCCTTAAAATTATTCCTTGACAAGTTATTTAAATGGTGCTATGTACACAAAAAGGTCCTCAATAGTTACACAATAATTCGGTATTTAACATCATTTCTTAGAGAATGAATACATTAAAAAATGATTCAAATGGCTCTGAGCACTATGGCACTTAACTGCTGTGGTCATCAGTCCCCTAGAACTCAGAACTACTTAAACCTAACTAACCTAAGGACATCACACACATCCATGCCCGAGGCAGCATTCCTACCTACGACCGTAGCGGTCACGCGATTCCAGACTGTAGCGCCTAGAACCGCTCGGACACCCTGGCCGGCAATACATTAAAACATTAAACATTTGTTCAAGTGCACCTCTGTCACTGGCCCCTAATTACTTGTCGCTCATCTTTCCTTACTTTCTTGTTTTTCACATTGGTTACATAGGTATTTTAATTCCCTTACCATTACCAAATGGCGACCTCCACATCTGAGTGGTTAACATAGCTGATTCTCATGCGGGGGACGTAGCTTCAATCTTCGGCACAGTAAGAGATTTTTCCTAGGTGGCGGGATGGAACGGGGTGCTATCGGCCTCTTGATGCCAGTTGACGAGCTACCTGACTTGAAAAGTAGCTGCTCCAAAGTATGCAAATCCGACAATGGCTCCACGCCCGTCTACACCGCTTCCAAATGACCCCCCCCTCCCCCCAGGTTGAAGTTGACACGGAGGTCTATCGGTGGCTAATGGTCAGTGTCAGTTCATCAAGTTCGTGGGGCTGCTAGAAATGTGTCTTGATCTCAACTTCAACAGACAGAGATCACCACAACCACCTTCAGCTTGAAAAAATCATGCTGGAACAAGAGGAAAAATATACACTACACCAGATTGTAATAGGAGACTTCAGTGCTCAACTAGTCAAGGAGAAGAAATACAAGCAAATCACAGGCCCATACACAGCACAAAAACACACCAACAAGAAAGTGGAACAATTCATACTTTACTGCCAAAATTTTAACTTAACAATCATCTCAACTCAATTTCAAAAGCCTAAACGAAAACTCACAACACAGAAAACGCTCAAATACGTGTGGGGAGAATTTTAAATAGATCACGTAATAATAAGAAACAAAAATACAAGAGAAATTCTGCATACTGGAACACACAAAGGACTCTTCATGTCCGACCATCACTTGCTATAATCAAAGATTAGGCCAGAACCAAGGAACAGAAATACAACAAAAAAAATTATTCAAATGGTTCTGAGCACTATGGGACTTAACATCTGATGTCATCAGTCCCCTAGCACTTAGAACAACTTAAACCTAACTAACTTAAGGACAACACACACATCCATGCCCGAGGTAGGATTCTAACCTGCGAAAGGGGTCGCGCGATTCCAGACTGAAGCACCTAGAGCCGCTCGGCCACATCGGCCGGCTACAAATAAATACAAGACAAGGCCCAAAATACTTGAGGATAAATGAAGACAAAATTATTGAAGAAATTAATCAAAGTTCAACAGAAAACTGTAGAGATCTCACGAAGACAGTTCATAATGCAATGCGCAGGGATGAGCCTCCTAGGAAACGAACACATAGATGGTGCAAAGCAACTTTTGATCAGGCCATTGAACGCAAAATCCAGGTCTGGAAGAAGTTTAGCAGTAACAGAACAAAAGAGACATGGCAAGGTTTCCACATAGTCCAGAAACAATCGTCGAAAGATATTGGAAGATTGGGAAGGACACAAAAAAAAAATAGACTAAATGAAGTAGAGGAAGACTTCAAGAGAAATAACACCAGAAATTTCTAAAGAATTTACGGGGGAAATATAAAGGGTTGTTAGCCGCCAGATATTTGCTTCGAAAGAACAGATGCATCTCTGAAAAAAATACTAAATAACACTGCAATATTCTTTAAAATTATTTTGATACACTCCTCAGTTGCGAGAAATCTAAGAAAAAATTACACTTTACAAAAAAAAAATACTAAACCCGATTTAAACCCGTCTTCAGTAACAGAGGCAGAAGAGATTATAAAACAACTAAAAAACAACAGAGCGGCAGGAGAAGACGGCATTATCTCTGAGATCTGGAAACTCAAAGACCAAACCATCACATAGGAAATCCATGAAATTCTTACACAGGTATGGAATACAGAGAAAATTCCATAGGAATGAAAATGTGAGTTAATTCACCCACTCCACAAAAATATAGACAAGACGACCCTAACAACTACAGATGTATTTCATTAGTACTCGTCTGCTACAAAATTCTCCCCAAGGCATTACTCAAAAGACTAGAATCACAAGCTCATACGAAGATATGTGAATGCCAAGCAGGCTTCAGAAAACGAAGATCTTGTATTAAACAGATTTGGAACCAGCGAACGTTCCTGAAAGTCAGACTTCCGTGGACTTTAACAAGGCGTACAATTCCGTAGACAAGCAGATTATCTTTGACAAATTAGAAGAATAAGGAATGGACAGAAAAACTAGGGCACTCATACAACAGACTGAGACACCACATCCAAAACAAAATTTATGACAGAAATCTCAGAACCATTCGATATACATACAGCTGTCAGACAAGGTGGTCTCTCACAGCTTTTATTCAACATTGTCATGGACAAAATTATCAATGGGAAGAAAAAGTAAAAGGAATTCAGTTGAGAAGAACGTGTGGAAACAAGACGATCATAAAATGCATGGAATTTTCAGATGCTCTGGTAACAGTCAGCAATAATAAACAAGAAACACGAGAGGCATTGGAATGCTTACATGAAATCACTGCGAAAACAGGTCTAAGGATATAGTACGAGAAAACGCGATACATGGAAAGAAAGAACAACAACAATAACAGTGCCTATGAGTACCTATGGGTTTAATTTGTACACTACAGCACTGAAGATGATCAATATGTGATTGAAAATCGATTTTGCTGTCAATAAACCATCATAATTACGGCCAACGCTGACCTTGCTTCTAATAACAAGAACTAAGCCATGTACAAAAAATACGGAAATGTTAACAGAGTGGAAAAATTCAAATATCTTGGGAAACATCTACAAACAGGAGGACCAAACAAGGCATCCAACATACAAACTTCAGAAAGCGTACAAACTGCCATGGACGTACTACAATAAAGGAAATATTTCAAGACAGGCTAAACTCAGGCACTACAGTACAATTGCACTACCAGAAGCAGCACTCTACGCATCAGAAACGACCACAATCGGAGCATCAGGCATCACAGAGACCCAAAAAATAGAACGGAAAATCCTCGCAAAAATCTTTGGAGCAGTACACAGAGATGGATTAAGGATGAAGAGACCAAACAAAGAATTATACAGGGTGTTTCAAAAATGACCGGTATATTTGAAACGGCAATACAAACTAAACGAGCAGCGATAGAAATACACCGTTTGTTGCAATATGCTTGGGACAAAAGTACAGTTTCAGGCAGACAAACTTTCGAAATTACAGTAGTTACAATTGTCAACAACAGATGGCGCTGCGGTTTGGGAAACTCTATAGTACGATATTTTCCACATATCCACCATGCGTAGCAATAATATGGCGTAGTCTCTGAATGAAATTACCCAAAACCTTTGACAACGTGTCTGGCGGAATGGCTTCACATGCAGATGAGATGTACTGCTTCAGCTGTTCAATTGTTTCTGGATTCTGGCGGTACACCTGGTCTTTCAAGTGTCCCCACAGAAAGAAGTCACAGGGGTTCATGTCTGGCGAATAGGGAGGCCAATCCACGCCGCCTCCTGTATGTTTCGGATAGCCCAAAGCAATCACACGATCATCGAAATATTCATTCAGGAAATTAAAGACGTCGGCCGTGCGATGTGGCCGGGCACCATCTTGCATAAACCACGAGGTGTTCGCAGTGTCGTCTAAGGCAGTTTGTACCGCCACAAATTCACGAAGAATGTCCAGATAGCGTGATGCAGTAATCGTTTCGGATCTGAAAAATGGGCCAATGATTCCTTTGAACGAAATGGCGGCCCAGACCAGTACTTTTTGAGGATGCAGGGACGATGGGACTGCACCATGGGGCTTTTCGGTTCCCCATATGCGCCAGTTCTGTTTATTGACGAAGCCGTCCAGGTAAAAATAAGCTTCGTCAGTAAACCAAATGCTGCCCACATGCATATCGCCGTCATCAATCCTGTGCACTATATCGTTAGCGAATGTCTCTCGTGCAGCAATGGTAGCGGCGCTGAGGGGTTGCCGCGTTTGAATTTTGTATGGATAGAGGTGTAAACTCTGGCGCATGAGACGATACGTGGACGTTGGCGTCATTTGGACCGCAGCTGCAACACGGCGAACGGAAACCCGAGGCCGCTGTTGGATCACCTGCTGCACTAGCTGCGCGTTGCCCTCTGTGGTTGCCGTACGCGGTCGCCCTACCTTTCCAGCACGTTCATCCGTCACGTTCCCAGTCCGTTGAAATTTTGCAAACAGATCCTTTATTGTATCGCTTTTCGGTCCTTTGGTTACATTAAACCTCCGTTGAAAACTTTGTCTTGTTGCAACAACACTGTGTTCTAGGCGGTGGAATTCCAACACCAGAAAAATCCTCTGTTCTAAGGAATAAACCATGTTGTCCACAGCACACTTGCACGTTGTGAACAGCACACGCTTACAGCAGAAAGACGACGTACAGAATGGCGCACCCACAGACTGCGTTGTCTTCTATATCTTTCACATCACTTGCAGCGCCATCTATTGTTGAAACTTATAACTACTGTAATTTCGAAAGTTTGTCCGCCTGAAAATGTACTGTTGTCCCAAGCATATTGCAACAAACGGTGTATTTCTATCGCTGCTCGTTTAGTTTTTATTGCCGTTTCAAATATACCGGTCATTTTTGAAACACCCTGTATGAGCACACAAACAGGCTCACAGACATGATCACGAAACGCCGACTAACATCTGTGGCCACATACGTAGACTGAACAACAATAGACTCACAAAGAGGATTTTTGATGTAGTGAACAGTTCAATAAAAAAAACTGGTGTCAGTAAATAGAAAAAGACCTAAAACAAACAGGGATTCAAATGATAAGTGGAACAGACAGATTCAGAAACAAAATTACGTACATGAAATCGTAAGTAAAAGAAAGGAAGAAAACGGGCGAAATATGGACAGAACAAGGGAAACAAGAACATAGCCAAAGAATGAAGAGGTTTGGGGAAGAGAAATAGAAGAGGGAAGCAAGAAAAAGTGTGGTTTCCATGCTAGAGACCATTTATTCAATCATACATTGTTACATAGACTGCGGTCTAATACGTGCTGTACAATGCAGCCACGGTTACGGTATGTGTGGAAAATGGTTTCCATGCGCCTCAACACAAGCGTGTAGGCGCCTTAGCATGTTCTGTCTCATACGTTGGCATCGGTCAGGCTGTATCCGAACAGTGTCAAAGGCAGCATTAATTCGCTGCTCCAGTGTCTCCACATCTGGAATGGGCTCTGCATACATGAAATTTTTGAGGTGGCCCCAAAACAGAAACCGCATGGATTGAGACCGAGTGAACAAGCAGGCCATGCCAGTGGACCCGCCCCCAACCGATCCGTTCCATCCACCAGGGAAGACATGTTTGACGTTCGGACGTGAAAGGCGAAGTGGGCTGGGACACTATCATGTAGCAGCCACATAACTCTTCGAATCATCAGTGACACTTCTTACTGCCCGCCGCCCGTTGCAATTTGCCTTTCCGTAAGTATACACCATGTCGGCAAGATCTGAATTCGTAAACAGAACCAGTGTGTACAACGCTGTATCACATCCACTACAAGGTCAGTCAGCAAGAGAAGTGAATCGCACAGAACATTACCAATTGCTATGGCAGGAGAGGACACTACGGGCATGAGGCATGAGAAATAGTACCACGCTCTAGCAGGAAACCATGCATACTGGAACTGTGGCTGCATGGCACAGCGCAGTAACATTGAATGAATGGTCTCTAGCTCGGAGGACATGCCTTTCCAGACATAAGTTGATTATACAGGGTGATTCAAAAAGAATACCACAACTTTAAAAATGTGTATTTAATGAAAGAAACATAATATAACCTTCTGTTATACATCATTACAAAGAGTATTTAAAAAGGTTTTTTTTCACTCAAAAACAAGTTCAGAGATGTTCAATATGGCCCCCTCCAGACACACGAGCAATATCAACCCGATATTCCAACTCGTTCCACACTCTCTGTAGCATATCAGGCGTAACAGTTTGGATACCTGCTGTTATTTCTCGTTTCAAATCATCAATGGTGGCTGGGAGAGGTGGCCGAAACACCATATCCTTAACATACCCCCATAAGAAAAAATCGCAGGGGGTAAGATCAGGGCTTCTTGGAGGCCAGTGATGAAGTGCTCTGTCACGGGCTGCCTGGCGGCCGATCCATCGCCTCGGGTAGTTGACGTTCAGGTAGTTACGGACAGATAAGTGCCAATGTGGTGGCGCTCCATCCTGCTGAAATATGAATTGTTGTGCTTCTTGTTCGAGCTGAGGGAACAGCCAATTCTCTAACGCATCCAGATACTGTAGTCCAGTTACAGTAGCACCTTCGAAGAAAAAGGGACCAAAAACTTTATTGGCTGAAATGGCACAGAAAACGTTCACCTTAGGCGAGTCACGTTCATACTGAGTTGTTTCCCGCGGATTCTCAGTGCCCCATATACCGACATTGTGACGGTTGACTTTCCCGTTAGTGTGGAAAGTTGCTTCATCACTAAACACAATCTCTGAAACGAAAGATTCATCTGTTTCCATTTGAGCAAGGATAAAATCACAGAAATCGATTCTTTTAATCTTATCAGCTGCAGACAGTGCTTGAACCAATTTCAGACGATAAGGTTTCATAACTAACCTTTTTCGTAGGACTCTCCATGCATGCTACATTTTCATCACTCATTCTCGGCCGTCCAGAACTTTTCCCTTTGCACAAACACCCATTCTTTGTAAACTGTTTATACCAACGTTTAATACACCACCTATCAGGAGGTTTAACACCATACTTCGTTCGAAATGCACGCTGAACAACTGTCGTCGATTCACTTCTGCCGTACTCAATAACACAAAAAGCTTTCTGTTGAGCGGTCGCCATCTTAGCATCAACTGACGCTGACGCCTAGTCAACAGCGCCTCAAGCGAACAAATGTACAACTAAATGAAACTTTATAGCTCCCTTAATTCGCCGACAGATAGTGCTTAGCTCTGCCTTTTGTCGTTGCAGAGTTTTAAATTCCTAAAGTTGTGGTATTCTTTTTGAATCACCCTGTACTATTTTTCTTCCGTATCGTCTCATCGATCAATCCGTAGTGTTTGTGCATGGTGGAAAAAAAAATCGCCGTGTGTGTGTATAGACGTGCGGGATGAACATTAATATAACCGACAAACTGTAGGGACGGATTCCATGCCACAAATGAAAAGAAGTCCTATGACTGTGTGTCCAGAAATGGACGATGTGCGGTAGGACTGTTTATATTTTTAAAAGACATTAGGGATCCGAAATATCGATCTAAAAAGTAACACTCTCAGCCCTCGACATATCGAAAAAAGGAAAGATGTTTCTATATATCGACGTAAGAAATACCGTCGTACCGCTCTATAAAAATATCAGCGGTACAAGTTAAATGTACTGCCAGGTTTAGAGCTATATTTTGAAATATTAATTTATTGTCAGATATTCTGTACATCAACAAGCAAGCAGCCTTCTTATCTCTCTTAGAGCAAGAATTGAGAAGAAAACGATGCACGTTCATGCTTGGCCATAGCCACTTTTCTAACAGTGGTAACTGCATGTACGTGGCACAATAAAAGGTGTCCGATGGATGTCGTTCGGTTTTGTCACATATCGGATTTGTTCGAACACGTCATGTCGACTTCCCTGTTTTTTCATTTCTGAAAACGCCAGTGGACTAGCAGTTGCAGGGTCAAATTTACATGGTGAAGTTAAACGTTGCCGTTTCTGTTTGTAGCACCGATTACGTCAGCATTTCCCCTGACACGACTTCTTTCATCGCAAAAAATAATCATGTCATTCAGATTTTTGTTCATCATGTTCGTTATTTTGAAGAACGCCGATGTGACCACCTATACTTGACTTCACACAGTCAAAGAGAAAGAGAGTGTACCGTCCCCAGTAGAAATAGTACAAAAACTTGAAAGTGGCATTTGAAAAAAAAAAAAAAAAAATTTAATATTGGATTATGCGTGAACATTGACCACTCAGACGATATGTAATTTTCACTCATGTGTGTTATTATTACTATCGTACAAAAATCTGTGCGTCATTTTCGACTGCAAAGAATAAAAAAGATGCACTCTGACAATAATGGTCCTCGTACATGGAAAAGGAACCATCTTTTGTCATCTTTTATCCGTTATCACTCCCTCTCTTGTCTTCGTCGCGAGTAGTCGGACATCTTGGCGAGTGCTGTTGAATGTAAGCATTATCGTACTTGTAATCAGATAATATATTAGTTTCATACTATTATTCACTTTTAACAGTAAGAGGTGAGCCCTATCTCATGTCCGCTTCCTTTGAATATCAGTAATTCAAGTTATTTTCAGCGCAACAATTGCAGCCGCCGTTGCAGCCACAGCCGCCATTACGTGGCAATTTTAATTTATAAAATTAGCGCAAGCGAATTATTCGCCAGCTTCAATTATAATACACATTTTTTCCACAGCCGCCAGCCGCTGCAACGGAAGACATAGCTTTAAGATTTTTATTTTCAGTTTAACAGCCGAGATCCAGAGCCACGGCGCAGACTACAGTGCATTACGAAACAAAATGGAAGAAATTGTTCTCTCGCGCGTGTGTGGGGGCAAATGCAAATAATAATCAGAGATCTCATGTTTGAGCAGAAACGTTTAGCTGAGGCAAGAACGTAAAAAGGTTTATTTCATTTTTCAACTTATATGTAACGTGTTACAAAATCAGCGTGTCTTACAACTATTAACGAGATTAATGATTTTGCTAAGGATTAACTTTCATTGAACAAACCGTCTTACAGAAAGCAATTTAATTCAAATCAAAGAAAAAATCAAAATTAAACTAATAACCAAATTAGCAGTTAATTTTGAGAAAAGCCCACAACGGAATAAGGACAATCATATAAAAAGAAAGAGAAAAATATTTTATATTATCATAAATCACGCGAGAACTGGATGTGATGAAAGCCCTAAAACTAGTAAGACTCCTTTACAAAGCGAAAGTACAATTATGTTCTAGTATAATTTCGAAAGAAGAAATTCAAATATTTACCGAAAATTGCGAAAAAATGTAATACAAAGTAATAATATCGGGATTCGATATTGCACCTTCGATATCAATATATCGGTGAAAAAATATTGCCGATCTATATCGACATATTTTTGGAAACAATTACTAGATATTTGTATATCGATTTATTATCAACAGCCCTAGTGTGCGTGGAACCACAAATCGCATCCACGTTAGAACAGATGTTCAAAGTGGCTTCCATGTAACTGCAAATGATAGGATAGTAGGATTTTCATACAGGGTACAGATAATGATATATTTTTTATTACACCATGTTGGCGGGGCCACTTGGCTAGAACTTGTACTAGGGCTCGTCTGAATATGCTGTAGAACTCGGTCCTCCAAAACTGTACGTACAGTCCACCGCCTCCCTCCACGTTCGTCTGTCTGAACGGACCCAGGATCATACAAACGCCCAAAGAGGGCTTCAAATTTTGTGTGATGTGGTTGGTGTCTATAAGGGTACTTGTTTCCATCAGCTTGGCACCACAAGCACCAATCGGCCTATTACCGGCATCAATAGCGGACTATTCTGTTGGTTACAGTACGCTGCGTCGACACACAAGGAAGACACGGAACGTCGTCAGAGGAGCCGTCAGTCCTCAGCGCCATCTACAGTGGTAACGATGCATTTCTGGACACATGTTCACAGGACCTTTTTCCCTTCATTTCCAGTCAGGAATCCGACCCTGCAGTTTGTCGGTTTCATTGATGTTAACTCTCCATGCAGGGGAAAAATAACATGAGTTGCAATTAATATCAGATAAGTGATTTTAAATTAATTATAGGGATACAACTAATCCGTTTACTTATGGGGTTTGTTTTTTTAAATTTATGTTCAAAAAATGTTCAAATGTGTGTCAAATCTTATGGGACTTAACTGCTAAGGTCATCAGTCCCTAAGCGTACACACTACTTAACCTAAATTATCCTAAGGACAAACACACACACCCATGCCCGAGGGAGGACTCGAACCTCCGCCGGGATCAGCCGCTCAGTCCATGACTGCAGCGCCTCAGACCGCTCGGCTAATACCGCGCGGCTTTTAAATTTATAATTCTATTAGAAATATGTACTTTGATATAGGTGTATAAGGCGACAGGGCTGCTACCATTCTGTTTCTGTTTCTGTTTCATGTTTTCAATTAATTTATTGATTCGTGTGGTAGCTGTCTTCGGTAATTTAATATAGTTTCGTATGCCGTTCTGAAATGTAAAAATAACAGGTAAGTGCCCAAATTCGTATTACTTATTTTAATTAAAATTTTTCTTGGACAGAAAGAGCTTTTCTGAGGAAAACCTTCTTCGTTTATACAGTGCTTTGCCATTGTTCCCCTAAATTGAATTTTGGTAATTTTCCTAGTGCTACATTTATAGGATTCGATGCACTTTTTTACTGTTTCACATCTTACTTCTTGAAAAAAGATCTGTACAGTGACTGAGTCCTCTTATTAAACTATGTTCAGGAAAGACAGACCACCTTGAACGACTACGTTCACGACGACGTTCACATTTACAGGACATGTACATTAGTACGTATATTCCGCAGAAATGATGAGCATTTGAATCATGTCGCCCTGCGGGTCAGCATCGACATTGCTGCCCAACACCACCTACCTATAAAATGTGCCTGCAGCTCTCGCTGTCGTTATAAACTAAAGGTAGTGGATCAGTGTGACTTGAATAGATATGCAGGATGCCCCGCAGACCTATGCGCGAACCGTGCTGTCAAATCAGTGAATTTTAAAGAGGGTGCATTATTGGCATGACAGAATGTCATGCACCTATCCGGGAAATTGCTGCTCGTGTGGGACCAAGTGGTTCGGCAGTGCAACGGGTGTGTGCAAAACGGTTCGCGGAAAGCCGTACAACACGACGTGAGGGGTCAGGTCTCATCACCAAGACCACCCTCCGAAAAGATAGACACATCATCCGCATGGCATTGCAGGACAGATCTGCGTCGTGTTGGGCTATGGCGCCACAATGGAACAGTGTAATACATCATAAACTATCAGAGCTGACAGTCTGTCGCCGTTTATTACGGCATGGATTACGTGCGCGTCGTCCACTTCTCCACCGACCTTTGACGAATGTGCAGAAACATGCTAGACGGCAATGGTGCAGGGAACGACGTCACTGAGGACAGGGATGGCATCAGTCAGTGTTTTTGGACGAATAAAAGTTCTGTTTGTTAAAAAACGGTGGCTTCATTTTGGTTCGCCATAGACATGGGGAACGGCATCTCATTGACTGCATTCGCACCTGGTATACAGATCCAATGCATGGCTTTATGGTGTAGGGTGCTATTGGGCACAACCGCAAATCACAGTTGGTGCATGACCACTCACTGTGACAAGTGTGACCTAAGTGAATGACATTCTGCAACCTGGAGCCATATCCTTCCTGAACAAGACCCCAGACGCCATTTTTCAGCAAGATAACGTACGACCACATGTTGCTCCACGAACACATCCCTTATTGGTGTCACAGGATTTCAGCCCTTTGCACTGGACCGTCAGATCACTAGACTTGTCACTAATCGAAAATGCGTGGAATATGGCGAAATGAGGGGTACAGTGCTGTGACCCAATGCCAACCACCACAGATGAACTTTGGAACGAGATGAATTCAGCATGGATGGATATACCACAGCACTCCACTTGCGCTTTATACGCGTCGATGCCATCACTCGTGCAAGAAGTTGTCAGGCCCCATGGCGAACTCTGTGCCTACTAGGCAAAAGAACACATGCTGAGCCGAAATGACTGAAATGCTAAACATTTCTGCAGGACATACTAATGTACATGACCTGTGAGCATGAACGTCCTATCTCTAGTCGTTCAAGGAGTTCTGTTTTTTTCTGAACATGAGTGTTCTTCACAGTATTGTAAGTAGGCAGTTAAGGTTTTCTTATTGGTAACGCCACGTAGCGCTCTGTATGAAAATCACTGGCTGTGCTGTGTGCAGTCTGTGGCTAGTTTGCATTGTTATCTGCCATTTTAGTGTTGGGCAGCTGGATGTGAACAGCGCGTAGCGTTACGCAGTTGGAGGTGAGCCGCCAGCAGTGGTGGATGTGGGGAGAGAGATGGCGGAGTTTTGAAATTTGTAAGACTGGATGTCATGAACTGCTATGTATATTATGATTTTTCAACACTATTAAGGTAAATACATTGTTTGTTCTCTATTAAAATATTTCATTTGCTAACTATGCCTATCAGTAGTTAGTGCCTTCCGTAGTTTGAATCTTTTATTTAGCTGGCAGTAGTGGCGCTCGCTGTATTGCTGTAACTTGAGTAACGAAGATTTTTGTGAGGTAAGTGATTTGTGAAAGGTATAGGTTAATGTTAGGCAGGGCCATTCTTTTGTAGGGATTATTGAAAGTCATATTGCGTTACGCTAAAAATATTGTGTGTCAGTTTAAGCACAGTCATGTATAATTGTTCTAAGGGGACGTTTCAGTATTTCTTTCGCTGACTGAAAAATTTGAGCAATCAGATTTTATCTCCTTTAGTAGAAGCTTTCGGGCTTTCGTCTGCATTTTCTGCACCGCAGTTTCTCCACATGTAACATATTTTGTTCCCCGAGGTATATTTGTCTTCATGGTGAATTAGTATTTTCCACATTGTCTTTCCTGGACAGTGAAAATAAAGACTGCAGGTGCCTTATTTCTACTTCCTGCATTGAATCGTCCCGTCAAGGACGTGATCAGCAGAGAAAACAAGCTTAGGAAGCAGAAGGAAGTTGGCTACAGCATTTGAAAGGAACCACCCAGCATTCACAATGGTCGATTTAGGGAAACCACAAAAAACCTAAACCAAGGTGCTGGTCATGGGTATGCACCTTGTTTCACTAAAATGTCAGTTAAATTCTGGAACTGCTGAGCCTCTCTGTCGGTCGGAAATTTAAGCTTCTTTTGAATATGGCGAAAGTGGTCTCCTAACCCATATGTAACTCAATGGTAAATCCTTGTGTTGTTGTTGTGGTCTTCAGTCCTGAGATTGGTTTGATGCAGCTCTCCATGCTACTCTATCCTGTGCAAGCTTCTTCATCTCCCAGTACCTACTGCAACCTACATCCTTCTGAATCTGCTTAGTGTATGCATCTCTTGGTCTCCCTATACGAGTTTTACCCTCCACGCTACCCACCAATACTAAATTAGTGATACCTTGATGCCTCAGGACATGTACTACCAACCGATCCCTTCTACTGGTCAAGTTGTGCCACAAACTCCTCTTCTCCCCAATCCGATTCAGTACCTCCTCATTAGTTATGTGATCTACCCATCTAATCTTCAGCATTCTTCTGTAGCACCACATTTCGAAAGCTTCTATTCTCTTCTTGTCCAAACTAGTTATCGTCCATGTTTCACTTCCATACATGGCTACACTCCATACAAATACTTTCAGAAAAGACTTCCTGACACTTAAATCTATACTCGATGTTAACAAATTTCTCTTCTTCAGAAACGCTTTCCTTGCCATTGCCAGTCTACATTTTATATCCTCTCTACTTCGACCATCATCGGTTATTTTGCTCCCCAAATAGCAAAACTCCTTTACTACTTTAAGTGTCTCATTTCCTAATCTAATACCCTCAACATCACCCGACTTACTTCGACTACATTCCATCCTCGTTTTGCTTTTGCTGATGTTCATCTTATATCCTCCCTTCAAGACACCATCCATTCCGTTCAACTGCTCTTCCAAGTCCTTTGCTGTCTCTGACAGAATTACAATGTCAACGGCGAACCTCAAAGCCTTTATCTCCTCACCATGGATTTTAATACCTACTCCGAACTTTTATTTTGTTTCCTTCACTGCTTGCTCAATATACAGATTGAATAACATCGGGGAGAGGCTACAACCCTGTCTCACTCCCTTCCCAACCACTGCTTCCCTTTCGTGTCCCTCGACTCTTATAACTGCCATCTGGTTTCTGTACAAATTGTAAATAGCCTTTCGCTCCCTGTATTTTACCCCTGCCACCTTTAGAATTTGAAAGTGAGTATTCCAGTCAACATTGTCAAAAGCTTTCTCTAAGTCTACAAATGCTAGAAACGTAGGTTTGCCTTTCCTTAATCTTTCTTCTAAGATAAGTCGTAAGGTCAGTATTGCCTCACGTGTTCCAGTATTTCTACGGAATCCAAACTGATCTTCCCCGGGGTCGGCTTCTACCAGTTTTTCCATTCGTCTGTAAAGAATTCGTGTTAGTATTTTGCAGCTGTGGCTTATTAAACTGATTGTTCAGTAATTCTCACATCTGTCAACACCTGCTTTCTTTGGGATTGGAATTATTATATTCTTCTTGAAGTCTGTGGGTATTTCGCCTGTTTCATACATTTTGCTCACCAGATGGTAGAGTTTTGTCAGGACTGGCTCTCCCAAGGCCGTCAGTAGTTCCAATGGAATGTTGTCTACTCCGGGGGCCTTGTTTCGACTCAGGTCTTTCAGTGCTCTGTCAAACTCTTCACGCAGTATAGTATCTCCCATTTGATCTTCATCTACATCCTCTTCCATTTCCATAATATTGTCCTCAAGTACATCGCCCTTGTATAGACCCTCTATATACTCCTTCCACCTTTCTGCTTTCCCTTCTTTGCTTAGAACTGGGTTTCCATCTGAGCTCTTGATGTTCATAGAAGTGGTTCTCTTATCTCCAAAGGTCTCTTTAATTTTCCTGTAGGCAGTATCTATCTTACCCCTAGTGAGATAAGCCTCTACATCCTTACATTTGTCCTCTAGCCATCCCTGCTTAGCCATTTTGCACTTCCTGTCAATCTCATTTTTGAGACGTTTGTATTCCTTTTTGCCTGCTCCATTTACTGCATTTTTATATTTTCTCCTTTCATCAATTAAACTCAATATTTCTTCTGTTACCCAAGGATTTCTACTAGCCCTCGTCTTTTTACCTACTTTATCCTCTGCTGCCTTCACTACTTCATCCCTCAAAGCTACCCATTCTTCTTCTACTGTATTTCTTTCCCCCATTCCTGTCAATTGTTCCCTTATGCTCTCCCTGAAACTCTGTACAACCTCTGGTTCTTTCAGTTTATCCAGGTCCCATCTCCTTAAATTCCCACCTTTATGCAGTTTCTTCAGTTTTAATCTACAGGTCATAACCAATAGATTGTGGTCAGAGTCCACATCTGCCCCTGGAAATGTCTTACAATTTAAAACCTGGTTCCTAAATCTCTGTCTTACCATTATATAATCTATCTGATACCTTCTAGTATCTCCAGGATTCTTCCATGTATACAACCTTCTTTTATGATTCTTGAACCAAGTGTTTGCTATGATTAAGTTATGCTCTGTGCAAAATTCTACCAGGCGGCTTCCTCTTTCATTTCTTAGCCCCAATCCATATTCACCTACTACGTTTCCTTCTCTCCCTTTTCCTACACTCGAATTCCAGTCACCCATGACTATTAAATTTTCGTCTCCCTTCACTATCTGAATAATTTCTTTTATTTCATCATACATTTCTTCAATTTCTTCGTCATCTGCAGAGCTAGTTGGCATATAAACTTGTACTACTGTAGTAGGTGTGGGCTTCGTATCTATCTTGGCCACAACAATGCGTTCACTAAGCTGTCTGTAGTAGCTTACCCGCGTTGCTATTTTCCTATTCATTATTAAACCTACTCCTGCATTACCCCTATTTGACTTTGTATTTATAACCCTGTAGTCACCTGACCAGAAGTCTTGTTCCTCCCGCCACCGAACTTCACTAATTCCCACTATATCTAACTTTAACCTATCCATTTCCCTTTTCAAATTTTCTAACCTACCTGCCCGATTAAGGGACCTGACATTCCACGCTCCGATCCGTAGAACGCCAGTTTTCTTTCTCCTGATAACGACATCCTCTTGAGTAGTCCCCGCCCGGAGATCCGAATGGGGACTATTTTACCTCCGGAATATTTTACCCAAGAGGACGCCATCATCATTTAATCATACAGTAAAGCTGCATGCCCTCGGGAAAAATTACGGCCGTAGTTTCCCCTTGCTTTCAGCCGTTCGCAGTACCAGCACAGCAAGGCCGTTTTGGTTATTGTTACAAGGCCAGATCAGTCAATCATCCAGACTGTTGCCCTTGCAACTACTGAAAAGGCTGCTGCCCCTCTTCAGGAACCACACGTTTGTCTGGCCTCTCAACAGATACCCCTCCGTTGTGGTTGTACCTACGGTACGGCTATCTGTATCGCTGAGGCACGCAAGCCTCCCCACCAACGGCAAGGTCCATGGTTCATGGGGGGGGGGGGGGTAAATCCTTGTATCATTATTTAAAAAAAAACACAAATTTTATGACGTTATCCATACTACTATTATAAATACGAAAATAACGTTATTACGTTTTGCACAATTAAATCGCTGAACCAATTTCGATGAAATTTAGTATGGCGTTATCTTGAGCCCTGTGAAAGAAAACAGACTGCTTTCGAAAAAACAGTTTCGGCTTCCAGAAGAGTGAAACAGGAAATGAAAAATCACTTTTCCATCGGTAAACAAAAACCATGTTAAAAATTATTACGTTTCTTGCATTGTATACATGTTCCATAATTACTGTTGTACACAATCACTCATCATAAGGAAACTACATTTCTTCCAGTAATAACTGAGATTTAGGTACATTACTCATTAACAGTCGTCGTACTTGCAAAGTTCCCTGGTGAAAGCTAATGTATGTTATTGATTTCGTGATTTCTCCTTGCGCATCTGCTGTCGGAAAACAGAATGTGTTCCCTAATTACAACTGTTGGTGCTGTATTAAGCCAGGCAACTACACTGACGGGAAGAAAAAACGCAGCAGCAAGAAGAACTTGTGAGACATAAAGTGAAAGATGACGTCTATTCAAATTTCGCGCCAATTGCGAAACTGTTTGATTTAAATACACTCTGTAACGGCTTTGAGCGTTAGTTACCTTCGAGACTGGTCATGGTGAGTTGATGTCAGTCAAGAATGTCTTTAAGGCGACGAAGACGCCATTATCACTGAGTCTGAAAGAGTTTGTGTAACAGCGCTACGAGCAGCTGGATGTTCCTTCTGCGATATTGCAAAAGGACTTGGCATGACTACTGGCAGCGGTGATGGCGTGAATGTACGGACCCAAGAAGACCGGGCTCCGACGTCCACGTGACACTACCGAGAGGGAGGATCATCGTGTTCGGCTTAAGGATGACAGTGACAGAAAGAACTGTTACAAATCGGTTACATCAAAGACGGCTCCGAGCCAGACGCCATGTAGCATACATTCCACTGACTCAAATCCACCGCCATTTGCGACTTCAGTGGTGTAGAACGAGAGTTCGTTTGAGAGCGGGTTAGAGGTTCGTGGTGTTTTCTGATGAAAGTTGGTTCTGCCTCGGAGTCAGTGATGGCCGTGTATCCGTTACAAGTAGGCCAGGTGAAATCCTGCAATCTGCCTGTCTGCGCGCTGGAGACTGTGGAACTGCACCTGGAGTTATGGTCTCATCTCCGTTTGGTATGACAGCAGGAGCGCTCTCGTGGTTATCTCATGCACCATGACTACAAATTTGCATGTTAATCTGGTGATTCGAACTGTCGTGCTGCCAATCGTGCAAAGCATTCGAGGGGGTAATTTGCAACAGGATAACGTTAGCCCACATACCGTCGTTGTAATCCAACATACTTTATAGAATGTTGACATGTTGCCTTGGTCTGCTCGACCACCAGATCTACATCTACATCTACATCCATACTCCGCAAGCCACCTGACGGTGTGTGGCGGAGGGTACCTTGAGTACCTCTATCGGTTCTCCCTTCTGTTCCAGTCTCGTATTGTTCGTGGAAAGAAAGATTATCGGTATGCCTCTGTGTGGGCTCTAATCTCTCTGATGTTAACGTCATGGTCTCTTCGCGAGATATACGTAGGAAGGAGCAATATACTGCTTGACTCCTCGGTTAAGGTATGTTCTCGAAACTTCAACAAAAGCCCCTTACAGAGCTACTGAGCGTCTCTCCTGCAAAGTCTTCCACTGGAGTTTATCTATCATCTCCGTAACGCTTTCGCGATTATTAAATGATCCTGCAACGAAGCGCGCTGCTCTCCGTTGGATCTTCTCTATCTCTTCTATCAACCCTATCTGCTACGGATCCCATGCTGTGACCAGTATTCAAGCAGTGAGCGACCAAGTGTACTGTAACCTACTTCCTTTGTTTTCGGACTGCATTTCGTTAGGATTCTTCCAATGAATCTCAGTCTGGCATCTGCTTTACCCATAGTTAATTTTATATGGTAATTCTGTTTTAAATCACTCCTAATGCCTAATATGTGATAATTTATGGAATTAACTACTTCCAGTTGCTGGCCTGCTGTATTGTAACTAAAGGATAAAAAAATCTTTCTTTCTATGTATTCGCAGCACATTACGTTGTCTACATTCAGGTTCAATTGCCATTCCCTGCACCATGCGTCAATTCGTTGCAGATCCTCCTGCATTTCAGTACAATTTTCCATTATTACAACCTCTAGATTTACTACAGCATCATCCGCAAAAAGCCTCAGTGAACTTCCGATGTTATCCACAAGGTCCTTTATATACATTGTGAATAGCAACGGACCTACAACACTCCCCTGCGGCACACCTGTAATCACTCTTACTTCAGAAGACTTCTCTCCATTGAGAATGACATGCTGCGTTCTGTTATCTAGGTTCAATCCAATCACACAATTGGTCTGATAGTCCATATGCTCTTACTTTGTTCATTAAACGACTGCGGGGAACTGTATCAAACGCCTTGCGGGAGTCAAGAAACACGGCATCTACCTGGGAACCCGTGTCCATGGCCCTCTGAGTCTCGTAGACGAATAGCTCGAGCTGGGTTTCACACAGTCGTCTTTTTCGAAACCCATGCTGATTCCTACAGAGTAGATTTCAAGTCTCCAGAAAAGTCGTTATACTCGTACATAATACGTATTCCAAAATTCTACAACTGATCGACGTTAGAGATATAGGTCTATAGTTCTGCACATCTGTTCGACGTCCCTTCTTGAAAACGAGGATGAGCTATGCCCTTTTCCAATCTTTTGGAGCGCTACGCTTTTATAGAGACCTATGGTACACCGCTGCAGAAAGCGAGGCACGTTCCTTCGCGTACTCTGTGTAAAATCGAACTGGTATCCAATCAGGTCCAATGGCCTTTCCTGTCTATCTCCAGACGAGCTCATATGGGACATCACTGGACGACGACGCCAGCATCATCCATAAACAGCATTAAGCGTTCCTATACTGTCCAAATACGTGCAACAGGCACGGTGCTCCATCCCACAAACTGACATCCGACACTTGTACAACGCAGTGCATGCACGTTTACGTACTTGAATTCAACAGTGTAGCGGATACACCGATTATTAATATACCAGAATTTTACATTTGCAGTGGTTTTATCTCGCGCTTAAATTAACCCGTGATCGTGCTATAGCACTTAAATATGTTACCTAGATGAAAGTACACTACTGGCCATTAAAATTGCTGCACCAAGAAGAAATGCAGTTGATACAAGGGTATTCATTGGACAAATATATTATACTAGAACTGACATGTGATTACATTTTCATGCAATTTGGGTGCATAGATCCTGAGAAATCAGTACCCAGAACAACCACCGTTGGCCGTAATAACGGCCTTGATACGCCTGGGCATTGAGCCAGACAGAGCTTGGATGGCGTGTACAGGTACTGCTGTCCATGCAGCTTCAACACGATACCACAGTTCATCAAGAGTAGTGACTGGCGTATTGTGACGAGCCAGTTGTTTGGCCACCACTGACCAGACGTTTTCAATTGGTGAGAGATCTTTAGAATGTGCTGGCCGGGGCAGCAGTCGAACATTTTCTGTATTCAGAAACGCCCGCACAGGACCCTTCAACATGAGGTCGTGCATTACCTTGCTAAAATGTAGGGTTTCGCAGGGATCGAATGAAGGGTGGAGCCACGGGTCGTAACACATCTGAAATGTAACGTCCATTGTCCAAAGTGCCGTCAATGCGAACAACAGGTGACCGAGACGTGTAACCAATGGCACCCCATACCATCACGCCGGGTGATACGCCAGTATGTCGATGACGAATACACGCTTCCAATGTGCGTTCACCGCGATGTCGCCAAACACGGATGCGACCATCATGATGCTGTAAACAGAACCTGGATTCATCCGAAAATATGTTTTGCCATTCGTGCACCCAGGTTCGTCGTTGAGTACACCGTCACAGGCACTCCTCTCTGTGATGCAATGTCAGGGGTAACCGCACCTATGGTCTCCGACCTGATAGTCCATGCTGCTGCAAACGTCTTCGAACTGTTCGTGCAGGTTGTTGTCCTGCAAACGTCCCCATCTGTTGACTCAGGGATCGAGACGTGGCTGCACGGTCCATTACAGCCACGCGGATAAGATGCCTGTCATCTCGACTGCTAGTGATACGAGGCCGTTGGGATCCAGCACGGCGTTCCGTTTTACCCTTCTGAACCCACCGATTCCATATTCTTTTAACAGCCATTGGATCTCGACCAACGCGAGCAGCAACGTCACATACGATAAACCGCAATCGCGACAGGCTACAATCCGACCTTTATAAAAGTCGGAAACGTGATGGTACGCATTTCTCCTCCTTACACGAGGCATTACAACAACCAGGCAACGCTGGTCAACTGCTGTTTGTGTATGAGAAATCGGTTGGAAACTATGCTCATGTCAGCACGTTGTAGGTGTCGCCACCGGCGCCAACCTTGTGTGAATGGTCTGAAAAGCTAATGATTTGCATATCACAGCATCTTCTTCCTGTCGGTTAAATTTCGCGTCTGTAGCACGTCATCTTCGTGGTGTAGCAATTTTAATGGCCAGTAGTGTATTTCATTTATTTCATTACTCTACATTATCTATTTTTTGGTGTTATTATCGCTTTACCGTCAGTGACTGGCCAATGTAAATGCATAAAATGTAATAAATTTCACCGCCTCACATCAGATAGATGGACTGATAGTTCCATGAAAACATGAAGCCTCACTGGATTGCAACAATAATTACTTCTGTCTCTCCGTCACGTAGAATACAGTCATCAGTTTAACTGTGCCATCTCAGTAGTTTATGAGGCTGCTGTGTCAAGTTGCATGAGTGTCTTCTGCGTCGTTTGGGAGGCACTCGTGACTGTTCGTCGACGGAGAGGCCGACCCTGGCGCGGTGGTCGTATTTCGCCTGGCCTCGCTCACATGTTTGAACAGGGGGTGCGGTCCGGCCTGCGTGGAGCGTCGCTATACTTGGAACGTCGCGGCGCTTGACTAAAGTGTGTAAGCGGGTCGATGCCTCAGAGCACCCCTAAAAATAGCCCCGCTGCCGCCGCCGGCGTCCATCCAGCGGCCAACCTCCGAGCCTGTGGCGGCGGTTAGGAACCTGTGGCGACCCTGTCACGTGCCTCAAGTGGAGCGTCTAGCAGCCTTCAACGCTGCAAACTAGCGTCTAGCCCGACGTGGAGAATTCCTACCTCACTGCAACTACAGATAGGAGCAGTGTTTTATTTTCTGGCATAGATGATTTGCAACAGTAATTCATTCAGTTGAGTCAAGCTGTTGCGATAATTCATAGAAGTGACGCAGTCAAACAATATTTTACAGCTTGTAATGGTACTTGAATTACGTAACCATTACGGCAGCTCACCTGAACCTCTCGATACCAGCAATACTCTACTGTGTTTCTGTAAAGTAGTTAACATGTTTCTGAGACAACATTCAGATTTGATTTCATTAATGTAGAGCTACTTTGATACATCGATATGTTTATGTTGCAATGATATTATTCTTATGTGTATTCTTTCTTTAGTCACTATGATCTTTGTCGTACTTGTAACTGTGATTTTTGGGCGCGCAAACGATTATTAGTTAGTTAGAGAGTCGGACCTTGAGAAAGTCAAGTCCTGGACGTTATGTTGGAAAGACGCACAACGTAGTCAGTTTATAAAATGTGAACTTTAACAGTGAGGAAGATGTTTTCATGTATGTTTTGTATTGTGAAGTGATGTTTTGTGTGTTACGTGATATTGCAGCAAAAGTAATAAAAAAGAAGTGTAACTTAAATTCGGACTGCTGATTACTTTTTTACATCACCATTGTCCTGGAAAAGTGTAATCTTCAAGAATGGTTTGTGAAGCGCACCTACAAAACTTTTGAATATCGCAGAATAAAACCTAGGCCTCTTTGCATCCGAGCTTGGAATCATCACCACCTAGATTTTCGACGATTGAGCCATGATTTTACAACGAGACCAGCATGGGAAACACGAAAAGATGAATGCCTAGTTTATTCATTATTACATGGAATGACTTTATTAACTGTGCGCTAATGACACCTGCCACTTAATAACTTTGTTGTTGCCCGAAAATGCAGTATTTAGCAGCGTGAGCAACACCACAATCATTATTAAATATTTGACCTTTGTTGTGGTAGGGTTGTTAGAAGCTGTAGCAACGAGCCACAGCGCGCTTTGCCCACAGAAAGCGATTGAAGAAATCAATTTTGAACTGACGCCTAAAAAAAGGTACATGACTCATTTTGCCATTTGGAAGTATCGTAGAAAGAGGTTCAAGTTCATAACCGAGACCCAAGTTGGCCGTTTGGGATGGGTAGGCAGTTGGGCTGGAATTCCAGTTATTTTCGCAATGAATGACAAAATAATTTTGATATTTTACATGAAATGGCTGTAGGTACAGTTACTACTGTTCAACATCCATTTCATGCATCTGTATGTATAGTAGGGTAGGTTGTCAGTTTTCTGCTTGGGATTTTTTTGTGTGTTGGGTACACCTGTAAGGTGGCTATAATTTCGCACCTTAGAGGAACTCATCCACAGTGAAATGAAATGATCGTATGGCATCGTTGGCCAGGGGGCCCTATTCAGGGAAGTTCGGTCGCCGTATTGCAAGTTCTTTTAGTGGACGCCACGTCGGCGACTTGCGCGTCACTGGTGATGAAAATGATGATGAAGGACACACAACACTCAGTCCCCTGCCGGGAATCGAACCCGGGCCGCCGGCCAGTGTGGCCACGCGGATAAAGGCGCTTCAGTCTGGAACCGCGCGACCGCTCACGGTCGCAGGTTCGAATCCTGCCTCGGGCATGGATGTGTGTGATGTCCTTAGGTTAGTTAGGTTTAAGTAGTTCTAAGTTCTAGGGGACTGCTGACTTCAGATGTTAAGTCCCATAGTGCTCAGAGCCATTTGAACCATTTTTGAACCAGGGCCCCCTGCGTGGTAGGCGAAAACGCTACCGCTACGCTACGGAGGTGGACAACTCATCCACATACTTTGCCGTGATCTACGAACACAATTAGGTATCATGTGATAGGTTGTACATCGTTTTTATAAATGTATAAAGGACACTGACATTGTCACGTACGTCTTGTAAATAATTGTTGACGCTTATTGCATGGAAGGTGACGGAGTGTCTTTATTATCAGAACGGTGTAATGAATGATTGCCTATCCTAGTAGAGGTTGGGAACGGCAGTGGAGATGAAACGGCAGGCAGAACTCAAGCTCTGTGTGGAACACCCGAACCGGTGTTGGTCCTGCTTAAACACAAGAAGTAGCTAGACGGACGTAGTGGCACCTGAGCTCTGGAGCACAATAGGGTGACAGCCGGCCGCTATTGTAGTAGGGCCAGAAGGAAAACCGAATAATACTTCCGAGCTCTGCAGCTTATGGACGCAGGTGAGAGGAACAAAGAAGCGGCACCTCGGAAACCATGCAGGCCGGGCTATTTCCAAGGATTTTTACTCAGAAGCCTACCATTGTACGAGTATAGGTTTTTCCTCGCAAACTTTCCGCGCTGAACGACAAACTGCTGAAGTGTGGTTGGTCGGCGTTCGGAAGAATCTGTAGAGGGGGAGAATATTCCGTGGTTTGGGGAATGTGATTTATTTTCGGAGTTACGATGGTGGGGAGCCGAGCCTTGCTGGGAGGCCAGCCGTGGAGAGACGAGGTTGTGAGCGCCCGTGTGTGACGGTCGCTCTGTATCAGCTTTGTTGGTACGAACGGACTTGCTGTCTTTGCTCTCAGTAGAATTTATAGTTAGAACAGTTAGGGATTGTACTGTTGCGAACCTATACGATTCTGGACTTCACCTCAGGGTTGGGAGTCGTCGTTGAGTATGCAGCGTTCAGTAACTGAGAGCACTTCTTCTGCCTATACTTACGTTGAGACGTTATCTGAACTCCGTCTTGTGGCTGGGAGTTCGCATTTCTCGTCTGTAGAACACAAAGAGGAGAAGACAGTATTAGAGTATCTTATCAGAGGACCACCTTCTGCCGTCCTAGTGTTTGAAAGAGTGTATTTGTGGCTGGATTTTTTCCATCGCAGACGAATACGAGAACCATCACTTCGACGCAACAGACGCAGTACATACGGTGATATCCCAAATTCCTTCAGCTTATTAGGGGTATATAAGCTAAAAAGCGGTGATCACGTTAGTTTATTTCCAATGAGGTTCCACACCACCGTAGATCACCTTTGAAAGTAGCGTCTTCTAGTGTTTGGTACGTAGACGATGTCAGTCATTACGCGTTATTGATGTTAGATCGCGCAGTCATTATAAGGGGCAGAGTTGGGCAGTTGATTAGTAATTTTACTTAGGAAATGTAAACTTTGTAATACAAAGACTTTTTTAATCTACAATGAATATATATACAGGAACAACGTTAATCATTTAGTAGTATTAGTTGCCTTAATCAGTCATATGTGTTTAGATTGTAATTTATAGAATTAAGAGATCCTAAGATCTGCTTCAGGGGGTAGTCAGACAGGGCCAAATCATCATTTTAGCGTTTATTATTTTCCGTTGCGCACATTCATTTTACCCCCTCCTGGAGTAGCATCATGAACACCCATGAGGTGGTTATTAGAAGGGGCGTCAATAAGTAATGCAAAAGATTCTTTTCTGAAAACACATTGGTTTCATTAGGATCCCAATATATCGTATTATTCCCCACTATTTTGGCTACACAATCCTGTTTTCTTGCATAATGTCCATTCAGTGGGACGGTCTCACGCCACCTTACAGGGAGAGCCTGTGTCCCCACGTGGTACCACGATGCTGCTGGAAATAGAACCAATATCTGGCTGCATCAATTAACTCCCCTTCATCCACGTACTGCTTCCCGCAGAGTGTATCCTTCATTTGGCCAGACAGATGGAAGTCGCAATGTGCGAGATCCGGGCTGTAGGGTGAATGATGGAGAAGAGTGGTGCAGTGAAGTTTTTCAGGTCCTCTCGAGTGCACAGAATTGTGTGTGGCCTTGCGCTGTTATGGAGAAGTTCGTTTGAATTTTTGTGGCGACGACGACAGTGAAGTCGTTTCTTCAGTTACGTGAGGATAGTACAATACATTTGAGAGTTGATCGTTATGCCATGAGGGAGGACATCAGACAGAATAACCGCTTCAGCATCCGAGAAGAGAGTCACTGTGACTTTATTGGCTAAAGATGCGGCTTTGAACTTTTTCTTTGGAGGAGAGGTGGTGTGTCGTCACTTCACGGACTGCAATTTTGTTTCCGGTTAGAAGTGACGAAACCTTCTTTTATCGCCTGTGACGATGTTCGACAAAAAACTGTCGCGATTAGCCACGTAAGGCGCAAACAATTCCGCACAGATGATGCTATGTTGCTCTTTATGGTATTTTGATAGGCGGCGAGTACGAGTTTGAGTACCCCAAATGGTGAACGAGTGTGCCAGCACTACCAGCAGAGACGTCCAGTTGAGCAGGGAGGTGTTCTGATTGTGATCCGTCGATCTCCTCGAATGAGAGTATCTGCACGTTCCAAAACTGCAGGAGACGCAGCTGCGTACGGCCGGGGGATCTGACAGGTTTGAGAACCAAAGGTTCCGATGATGGCAGACGCCTCGCTCAACTACTCCCTGCGCTATTGCTCATTACCAGGCATTGATAGACATTCTGCAATCTCCTATGAATATTTGCAATGCTCTGGTTTTCCGCCGAACGAAATTGAATGAAAGATCTCCTTTACAGACGACATTTTGAAGCCTAGTACGAGGGGCGTTTGTGAAGCCCTTGCAAAGTCCTAGAGATGGCACCACAGGCGCGTATGGAGGTCATGTTTACTTAGTACCATATTTGGTAAGAACGCACACCAAGTTTCAGCCATATTGGTCTATTTCTTTGTGTCTGGCATTCCTGCGAAAAAGAATTTCGTGTGGTGAGTAAACATTACTTTATTAAAGGAAAAACGCCAAAACTAAAGAGAAGCTTGATAAACATTACGGTGACTCTGCACCTTCGATTAGAACGGTTTATAAGTGGTTTCAAAATTTTCGGAGTGGCCATATGTGCACGAGTGATGCTGAACGTTCTGGACGCCCTGTGGAGGTTACGACTCCAGAAATCTTTGATAAAATCCATGATACGGTGATGTATGACAGAAGAGTTAAGGTGCGTGAGATTGCTAGTGCTGTGGGCATCTCGAATGAAGAGGTACTTAATATTGTGCATAAACATTTGGACATGAGGAAGCTATCCGCAAGATGGGCTCCGCGATTGCTCAAGCTTGACCAAAAACGGAATAGTGTGAAGTGTTGCAAGAATGGTTTTCAGCTGTTCAGGAAGAATCCGCAGTACTGTGGATGAAACATGGATACATTACTATACTTCTGTGACCAAAGAACAATCTAAACAATCGATTATCAAGGGAGAATCTGCACCAAAAATGGCGAAGGCCATTCCTTCGGCCGGAAAGGTTACGGTGACTGCCTTTTGGGATTCGCAAGGGATAATGCTCATCGATTATCTGGAAAAGGGTTAAACTATTACAGGTGCATATTATTCATCGTTACTAGATCGTTTGAAAACCGAGCTGTAAGAAAAACGCCGGCGATTGGATCGCAAAAAAGTCCTTTTCCATCACGGCAATGCACCAGCACACTCCTCGGCAGTTGTGGTCGCAAAATTAATGTAAATAAGATTCCAACTCGTTTCAAATTCCCCCTATTCTCCAGACTTGGCTCCCTCGGGCTATTATTTGTTCCCAAATTTGAAGAAATGGCTTGCGGGACGAAGATTTTATTCAAATAAGAATCTGATTGCAGCAACTAATAGCTATTTTGCAGACTTGGACAATTCCCATTATTCGGAACGGATCAAGAAATTAGAACGGCGTTGGACGAAGTGTATAAGTCTAAAAGGAGACTATGTAGAAAAATAAAAAAAGGTTTACCCCAACCACGTAAATAGTTTTTATTTTTGCACGGACTTTCCAAACACCCCTCGTATAGCCCCACCGCCTATCGGAACTTCACGAAATTATAGGGTCTGGAGGGGTAATATCCCACTATGTATCACAATGTTTCTCAATTTTTCAGCGAAAACTGAGCGATAAAAAAACTGTTGTATTACTTATTGAACGCCTCTCGTAGTAGAGCTTAAGGGTATCTTAGCATCATTGACCGGGATATCATGAGACCATGAAGGGGTTATTCTGCCACGTAATCGAAAGATGTTTCTTCCTTAGCACACAATGGACCCGTTCCATGCAGTGTATTAGATTTGTGTTTCAAGAGTCTTGTTGAATGTGGGTGACTGTAATGTGTTTAACGTGGTTCTATATTTGTACTGTATGATTATGAGATAAGCGGACATGAAGTGAACGGCTGGTCCCGGCGGAGGTTCGAGTCCTCCCTCGGACATGGGTGTGTGTATCCTTAGGATAGTTTAGGTTAAGTAGGGTGTAAGCTTAGGGACTGATGACCTTAGCAGTTAAGTCCCATTAGATTTCACACATTTTTGAACATGAAGTGTGTGGTGTCACCGCCAGACACCACACTTGCTAGGTGGTAGCTTAAATCGGCCGCGGTCCATTTAGTACATGTCGGACCCGCGTGTCGCCACTGTCAGGATCGCAGATCGAGCGCCACCACACGGCAGGTCTCGAGAGACGGACTAGCACTCGCCCCAGTTGTACGGACGACATTGCTAGCGACTACACGTACGAAGCCTTTCTCTCAATTGCCGAGAGACAGTTAGAATAGCCTTCAGCTAAGTCCATGGCTACGACCTAGCAAGGCGCATTAACCATATCTGGAGAGAGTCTCACTTGTATTATCAAGAGAAATGTACCACAATGAATTAAAGTTATGTATACGAGAAGCTCCGTTCTTTTCTTGATAGCTTTCATCACGTATCCTGTTTCAGACTTAACGCCAGTCGGCGTGTGTGTACGTCACTGTGGACTGGCTGCCTTGTCAGTCCACTACAAAGTGAAACGGCGTACGAGCACATCACATGCTTGTAGGGTCTTGCCCACTAGTCTCGTACAGGGTTCCTAAGAGAGGCTGCGTTCTCGGAATGCTATACAGCAATTCAAGCAATAAAAATTAGTAGATAATTTGTATAAAGCAGATTAACAATACTTAACTTTAATGTACAAAGATGTCACAAGCGATGGGCGACATGCAACATAAATCCGAGTCCTTGCTATACACAATGTTCAAACTAGGAATGGATATGGATCTCTACAATCTGATATCGTAGCACTCTGTGCTAGGCCTTGCTAATGCTGTCCACTTATATCCGGTCGAGGTTGGCAGGAGCGGCGCTTATGTTCGCTTCTTGCAGGTGTCGCACCTGTCGTGGCGCAGTACTAATCAGCGCACCAATGGCCGACGTCGTTTCACCGCCTTCAATGGTCTTGCGTTCTTCTTCTTCATTTTGGCGCTTGTGGTTACGCCAGAACAATACTATTCTCGAACAGCACCAGAGGATTCGCCGAGTTTCACGTTCCCAGCCGACGGACGGGTCGTTGTGAGCGCATCACCAAATATAGTTGGCAGTGCTCTGACGTGTTAGTACGCAACGTGTTGAAATCATCTGACGAAGACTTGCTGATTATGATGCACTACTGGCCATTAAAATTGCTGCAGCAAGAAGAAATGCAGATGATAAACGAGTATTCATTGGACAAATGTATTATACTAGAACTGACATGTGATTACATTTTACCGCAATTTGGGTGCATAGATCCTGAGAAATCAGTACCCAGAACAACGACCTCTGGCCATAATAACGGCCTTGTACGCCTGGGCATTGAGTCAAACAGAGCTTGGATGGCGTGTACAGTTGCTCGGCCACTATTGACCACACGTTTTCAGTTGGTGAGAGATCTCGAGAATGTGCTGGCCAGGGCAGCAGTCGAACATTTTCTGTATCCAGAAAGGCCCGTACATGACCTGCAACATGCGGTCGTGCATTATCCTGCTGAAATGTAGGGTTTCGCAGGGATCGAATGAAGGGTACAGCCAAGGGTCGTAACACGTCTGAAATGTAACTTCCACTGTTCAAAGTGCCGTCAATGTGAACAAGAGGTGACCGAGACGTGTAACCAATGGCACCCCGTACCAACACGCCGGGTGATACGCCAGTATGGCGATGACGAATGCACGCTTCCAATGTACGTTCACCGCGATGTCGCCAAACACGGATACGACCATCATGATGCTGTAAACAGAACCTGGATGCACCCGAAAAAATGACGTTTTGCCATTCGTGCACCCAGGTTCGTCGTCGAGTACACCATCGCAGGCGCTCTGTCTGTGATGCAGCATTAAGGGTAACGGCAGTCGTGGTCTCCGAGCTGATAGTCCATGCTGCTGCAAATGTCGTCGAACTGTTCGTGCAGATGGTTGTTGTCTTGCAAACGTCCCCATCTGTTGACTCAGGGATCGAGACGTGGCTGCACGATCCGTTACAGCCATGCGGATAAGATGCCTGTCATCTCGACTGCTAGTGATACGAGGCCGTTGGGATCCAACACGGCGTTCCGTATTACCCTCCCGAACCCACCGCTTCCATATTCTGCTAACAGTCATTGGATCTCGACCAACGCGAGCAGCAATGTCGCGATACGATAAACCGCAATCGCAATAGGCTACAATCCGACCTTCACCAAAGGCGGAAACGTGATGGTACGCAGGTCTCCTTCTTACGCGAGGCATCACAACAACGTTTCACCAGGCAACGCCGGTCAACTGCAGTTTGTGTATGAGAAATGGGTTGGAAACTTTCCTGATGTCAGCACGTTGTATGTGTCGCCACCGGCGCCAACCTTTTGTGAATGCTCTGAAAACTAATCATTTGCATGTCACAGCATCTTCTTGCTGTCGGTTAAATTTCGCGTCTGTAGTGCGTAATCTTCGTGGTGTAGCAATTTTAATGGCCAGTAGTGTATTATTCATGTGACCTGAGTCTGTAAAATATAACTGAAAAAATCGTTTACGAGCTCACCTAAGACATTAAGTCAAATCCTTGTAAACTACAAAATATAAGTGTGAAGTCCGTGTAGTTGCAATGGTGGTAAAACGTTGAGTGAATGGATAGGAAGTATTGAAGGTTCTAAAGAACCTCATATCTTTGCAGCCGTCAGTCTTTCGGCTGGGTTTACGCATGTAATCTCAAACAGAAGGTAAGCGATAAACTAGCAAGAAGCAGTGAATACTTTTTAAATTAACTCATGACACACGTGAAATACGTCAATGGGTTAACAATGATCTGTTATTCTGGAAATTACTTATGGAAACCACATACATTAGCCAGCATGTTGTTCCTTTGCTGGGTATTCGTTTTGAATATAATTATTCTTTGCTCTGTATAGATATTACTTTCTTTTCACTACGATTTCATTGTGGTCACCTTTCATCCGTTCGTGATGATGCTTACATAATTCCATTCATTTTAAAAACGGAAGTGGGACGGCAACAGCGAGCTAACAACAACTTGTGCTAAATATATCAGAGAACTGCGTAAATTCTCAGATCATATAAACCCTCGCCCTTATGCGACATTTCGTTTCCGCTCGGCAACACGTGACTCTACCATTGCGTGTCTGATGCTTCTAAAAATTCATATCGAAGAACATCGAATGCGTTCTAGCTGATAAATTTAAAATGAGATCTGTTGATAAATAAGAGGAAATCCCAAGCAAAACTCGTTCCCATGTCCGCACGCAACGTGTTTGTCGATAAGGGAAATGAAACTGTTTGGAGCGTCCCGCGCGGGAGACGCAAAATGAAATACGAATGCAGAGGCGGCGTCCCGACAAGTCCTGTACAGTGGCGTGGCTGACGGAAGCAAATTGCGTGACGGCTGGCGCGCCCGCCTTGTTGGGGCGACGACCCGCTACACTTGCTGAGGCGCGAGAAATGGGCGGGTCTACACTGCTGGTGGCTCCTTTAGAGACACCTTTGTAACACGCCAATGAGGGTGACCTCTGTCGACGCTAGTTCCGAGTACTGTCACCCCTACAAACACCTGTAATTACTTGCCTTAATTGATACTGTCGTACAGTGGTTTTAACATCTGCAACATAAAGTCACAAAATGGTTTACGGTGTGGGTTACGTTACATACGAGTTTCATAAAAAGATGTTGCAATTTCGTAGGCTACTATGCTACAACCCATGAAAGCTGTAAGACCAGAAAGGAAAGCAAGTAGCATAATTTTACTTCTGGCGCATATTCACTGAGGTGACCAAAGTCATAGGATAGCGTTATACACATACACATATGCCAGTAGCATCTCCTACACAGCCGGCCGCGGTGGTCTAGCGGTTCTAGGCGCTCAGTCCGGAACTGCGTGACTGCTACGGTCGCAGGTTCGAATCCTGCCTCGGGCATGGATGTGTGTGATGTCCATAGTGCTCAGAGCCATCTCCTACACAAGGTGTAAAAGGACAGTAAGTTGGTGTAAATGTCTTTTGTGCTCAAGTGGTTCATTTAAAAAGATGTTCGACGTGATTACTGAGTGGCTGAGCGGTTCTAGGTGCTTCAGTCCCGAACCGCGCTGCTTCTGCCGTCGCAGGTTCGAATCCTGCCTCGGGTATGGATATGTGTGATGTCCTTAGGTTGAGAGGTGGCATGAGCCCCCTCTCATATTTCTATCTTACGATTCTCCTCTCTAGTTGCATGCGGTGGAGGGTTGCTTTTCCTTAACACGCGTACTTCCCACGCAGCGTCTCTCGTCACCCGGGTGGTCCGGTGACAGGCGGGCTCTGTGGAACTGGAGAGAGTTAAGCCGACGTGTGTGAGGCAGTCGAGTGAATGTTTTGCAGACGCCGACATTGTCAAGAGACACGCCCGCTGGGGTGTGAAGTAGCGGCTGGGCTAGAGGTTCCGTTACTTCGGAGAAACTTTGCGAAAACACTTTCTGGCGGGCTACCAGCGAGGCGTGGGAATGACTTGTGTACCCACGCAGTTGTGGCGGGAAAATTCCCGCACTTTCTGCAAAATCAGCACAGAAATTGGCGCCAAGAATCTCCATTGGTGGAATGGTAGTGCTCCGGCAATGGAGTGGAATTTCCGCCGGTTTTCGAGTTGCTGATTGGAACGTAACCACGGCCACTGTCGTGGGGGCGGGAATGTTCGGTGTTCGGCCTGTACGGGTGCTGTGGGTAGTCGGCAGTCGCCTTTCGGTCGAGGACATCGAAGCAACCAGCCCTCGCCTGCGGTACGCCAGATCGTGTTCTAGCAGTTAATAAGGCAGTTTTGGTAATGTATGTCCGCAGCACCGGCAGATAGGGATTTTCCTAGGTGATAATCAGAAGTCAGCAGAGCGCGCCTGTTCGTCTATTTCTAACTTTGTTCTGTCTTGAGTAGCAGCAATTGCTGTTGCGTTAGCTGTGTGTCTCTCTTGAGATTTGAGTGGCAAGGAATTGGCTCCACATACCACTTCGTCTTAAACCTCACGATCTAGTTTAGGGACAACTTCACCTTTACAGTGTTTGTATGAGTCTCCAATTTGAGCCAATTTGATTTATTGTAAATGTTTATGTGTTTTTGTTTATTATTGTGTGTTAGTCTTAATAAATCCTATTGTTATTTTGGACAGAACTTTCATTCTGTTAATCGATAGAGCAACCCTATCATTCCTCCCTATGTTAATGAAACCTTTGTTTATTTAACTTATTTATCAAATTAAATTATTACAGGTGCCAAACTCTCTTCTACTCCACTGGCAGGGTTGATTAGAGTCAGTTCGCGTATTTTTTTTATCCTTGTGCAACAGCAAAAGTCGGAGTTAGAATAGGGGGGGCTTAGAGCATGATTTACATATGTGGATTCTAGTAGAATTTAGTGATCAATACACTGCTAGCCCCGGCACCTCGCATAATATGGCGACCCTGCCAGGATCTTTCCTGAGAATCACTGATTAACAAACAGTATTCTTAGTACGAACATTCAAATTTTTTTTCTCTAATTTTTTTATTGATTAATACCCAAGTTTTTTCTGGTAGTTCCGCGTTTAGTTTTAAGTAGCGGCGCATGATTACAGTTTTTGTTTTCAGTGTATATTTTTTTTGTTCATTGTTTTTTGTGTTTCGTTGATGTGGTGTCCGTACCACATTGCACTTTGTCGGATTTGTGTGCGGTTTCTGTACCACATCAAATTGTGTTTGTGATTACAGCGTTGGAACAGCGTTGTTGAAATTTTATGTCTATGGGTAAAAATATATGGAGTAGATTAATTTAATTGTGCATTCTAGATAAATTTGTTTTTCATGAATGATAACGAGAAGTAAGGCACGACTATTATCGATCGAAGCTAAAACAAAAGAGGATAGAATAATGGATAAGGGGCAGTTTACTGACGGGAATAGGTTCGGAGATGAGATGGGCACATTTTTAGCAGGACAGGACGCCAGGGTCATTGATCAGGAAGGTGATTTGGACGCGATCTTAGAGCAGCGTTGCGGCCGTGATTATGATAGTGAGGTAGAGGATGAAACAGAGACAGTCACACAGGTCGAGACGGTAGCAGGAGTTTATAATCAAACGAACGAGAGCAGACAGGGGCCAGCTCGGCCACGTCAGAGCTCTAGCGCCCAGGTGTCCAGAGTTACATCACCCATGTGTGACGAGGATCAAATTGATGACATTAACCCAATACTGAGCTTCCTACGATCAATGAAAGAAGAAGCTGACGAACAGCGTAAGAGGGAGAAGAAAGGAGAAACAACGTAAGAAGGAGAAGGAAGAAGCTGACGAACAGCGTAAGAGGGAGAAGGAAGAAGAGGAGAAACAACGTAAGAAGGAGAAGGAAGAAGCTGAAGAACAGCGTAAGAGGGAGAAGGAAGAAGAGGAGAAACAACGTAAGCAGGAGAAGGAAGAAGCTAATGAACAGCGTAAGAAGGACACTGAGGCAATAATTTCGCATATAGGGGAAATTCGTGGGGAATTACTAACAATAAAGAAAGAATGTGGAGAAGCCAAACAAATGTCATTGGTAGCACAAAAAGTAGCAGGCCTAGCCAAAACGGCAGCAACAGGGGCAATGAAAATCGCAAAAGTAACTTCTCAACTCGCAGGTCGCTTGCGACGTACAACACAATCCCACTCAAAATCCCTAGCATTCTTAAAGACTCAAGGTAATATTGTGGTTACGAACATCACGAAACGAATGAAAGAAGTAGAGAGTCGGATAGCAACACTAGAGCGAAACGGGCACACGAGCACTGCGCGTTCGGATACCAATGATGGAGTACACAGAATTGTATCTCCGAGGAAAAGCCCGCCGTGCTCTAGCCCAGTGACAGAGTACGGAACTAACAATGCACACGCAGAAACAGAGAGTAATAGCTCCAATAATTGCAGCCCACTTAGAAGAGCGAATGCTGAATGCCACTTCCACTGTGATACAGACGTAGCACATCACAGTTATCAGCAAGATAGATCAGGACACTCAGCAGACGTGCAAGTATCGGAAACGAGTGACAACACCAGTGCGAGGATCGGACAGAATTTTGATCACAATCACTTCCTGTCGATACTAAAATTCCAGAAATTCAAAGATAATGGAGGGTCGATGCATCCGAAGAGCTGGGTGATGCAATTTACAAATTCATTACCGTCGTCATGGCCAACCCAGGCCAAATTAGAATTCATGTGTGGACACATCGAAGGCCAAGCTGCGGAAAAGATGCGGGGCGTGGCAGCGACGTGTCGGACTTATCAGGAATTTGTTGGTGCATTCCTGCGGACCTACTGGTCAAAGGAAACGCAAGACAGGATTAAAGAGGAAATAATATTTTGTCCTGAACTGGAAGTGTCCGGGCATAGAAGCGCAACCAAATTTTTTGATGATTTACTCAAGAAGAATCAGTTTTTAGATAGTCCATATAGCAACGGAGAAATCATTAAATTTTGCTTTTCCAAATTGCCAGTTAGGTATCAACAGACACTTGTCGGGAAGTGTGGATCTGACATAGATGCATTCAAGAGTCTACTGCGCGAACTCGAAGTAGTCTTCGATAAACAAGACGCAAAGGACAGGAAGAAGGCGCAAAGTAACAAATACCACGGGCCAGCAAGGGAAGACGACAACAGATCGCATAATCGCACTGGTCAGTTAGGAAACCAGGGTTACGGAAATCAAGGTTACGCTATTCAAGGTTATGGAAACCAGAGACACGGAAACCAAAACGTCAGGGAACAGGGTCAATCTAGACAAGCAATCTGGGACAGGAGGAATGACGAACGGCAAAGCGACCGTAATTGGAGAGAGCGAAATCAAGGACAACAGGAGAACCGGGAGATAGAAATTAGACCTCCAAATCCTAATGCACGTCAGAGGAGGGGGAGTCTAAGAAGGGATTGACGCTAGTCCATAGGACTCCACCACTTCTCTCACACATAGAAGTTCGTGGAATAATAGTAGTTTAAGTGGTGTACATATTAGAATAGGCAAAGATATGAACCTTTCTTCGGGGAACAATAATCGTTGCATTAATAGATTAAGATTGTTAAAGTATTAACACGCTGCGTTTTCTCGCTTAAGAATTTACTGCTGTTAACTTTTTGTCTATGTTCGGGATCTCCTCTGTCGTTGCGATAAGAGGGACTACCTTTCCATGAGCAATGTTCTTGTCCTTTCCTATCTGGTGTCCATGTTAAGGGATAAAGATGAGTGGCGAGACGTCGCACAAACAGGCGCATACAAGAACGTGCTCTTAGAAGCGTTCTGAGAAGTCGTGATGCGCTCAATAGCGGCCACAACCAGTTCGTGAAACGTTCATACCAATGCTTGCAGGCACGCGTCAGTGCACGGCAAGATTGTGGTATATTGCGTGATTTCGAGGATGAATATGGGCAGTATAGTTTTTTTTGCAGACCTGCGCCAGCATCGTTGTCTTGCAAGTCGGGGTGATCCTGTGAGCGTTTGACTCCAATAGTGCCCTAGACGAGAGAAATGCGAGCATAAAGCCTACCATGCCAATGTGCTGGTTGGGGATTTAGCGTGCTGCTCGTGACTGTCACAGAAGAATAACCAGGGACTTATACTTGGATATTCGTGACATACTGTGTAGCTGGCGTGTGTTGGGCGACTGAATCCTCAACAGGAACCACCCCTGGCTTGGTCATATTACATTGCTTCTGAAAAGGTGTGCTTTGATCCCGAAAACCGCATCAGATAGAGAAGGATGTGTATAGCCATGGCTAACCCAGTCTCTGGAGTTTCAGTGAGGCGTAATGAAAACTCGGAGGTCATGTCGTACGGCGCGCACATCACTGTCGGCAATAGCGGCGAGCAGCGAGACATCTCAACGTAACAGGAATTATGTCATCAAATCACAGACCCGAGATGGAACGACGACCGGCGAGCGAACGTAGAATAGTTGGAATAACATAATTTATTCAGAAGACATAGAATGTAGATCGTTGGCATATGGTAGTTAATTCTTGAGCATGTCTACTGTCGATCTATATAATTAATAGTAATATTAGTGCGGGCCCGCACATTTAGTTGTTCATCCATTACATAGCATCAGTTATCACCAACCATGTACAATACTGAGATCGGTCTCTACACGTATATCAAAATAAATTATTTCCATGTCTAGATTAGATGTTATAATGATTGCCATAGATTAATAACTATAAAAGTAAAATAAGAGTGTCTGAAATGACAGACCATCAATGTGTCATTATGTAAATTTATTATAACATAGAAGGTCATGGGAAAAAGTTAGGCATAAGATTTTTGTAAGAATTGTGCAGATGACGGGGATCGTGGCAATGCGGAGGCCGGCCGGAGCGGGAACAAGAGGTCTGCGGCTACCTGCAAGAAAAGAGCGTCAGCGCGCTACCTGACGTGAAGGGTGCGAGAGCATCCGGTCCTACAGGCTGTCAGTCACGGGGCCGTGTACCTGAGGGACTACGCGGGACCCTCGCCGGGCCACAAGCGAAAGTGAGGCTGGCCGTTGACACTGACACGCGACCCACACGCGACAGCCTGCTAGCTCTCCAGACGCGGCAGCCGTTTGGAGGGATTCCCTGCGGCAGACCACGTTGTCGTGAGTACACGAAGAAGATCACATATCGTGTCAGAACCTGTGCCTCATGTGCCTCAGGACAGAAAGGGACGCTATATACTCACCTGTTTGGGTTTTTACAACTCACTAGCATTGGCCGATCTGCATACACAAAGCAATATCGTGCCACACTAACAAATGTATGGTCTCATTACTTACTTCTCCTCTCTATTAGAGTTTTAACAATAGTCGCTCCTAGTTCGATCCTGTATGGATGACCTCACACACTTGTGGAGTCACTCCACGTGCCATCATCCCTCGTCGAACTGCAATATTGGGAAACGTAAAGTTCTGTCCAGCGAGAGAAGAGACCTAGACTAGTGATGTATCCCAACAAGTAGATCTCAGAGACAATTAATCGACGTGAGGAGAGCCTATCACTGTGTCTTCCTACCGTACTACCGTGATCATATGCGTGGGTCTTGGTGCAATCTCAACAGAGTACTGCAGAAGCTCCAGCACACCCTATTGCCGCTGCAACAACGTAGCAACAACACCCGACGTTTAGCCTTATGTGATGTCAGTACTGTAGAATTTGTGAAGTGCTACGGATATTTCAAACAATGTGATTTAGTGCCTCATTCTCAGCACAGTCGTGAACTTTGTGCAATGTGCACGCACAATTTGATGCCCCATGAACCTTGTTTTTTTTCTTAAATTTCTTTTTCTTATGTTGTTTTTGTAATGTATGTTATACCTTGTATGCGTTTGTGTTTTACACTGTAATTCTTATTACAGATTACTGTATTGTTCTCCACACCATGTTTTTTTTGTATTTTGTGTTTATTGTTGTGTGTATGCAAACAGTGTGCCTGAAGTCCCCATAAACTGAAGCAGATACCACCACTGTCATTGTGAATGGACCATCAGTTCAGGGAACATTTTGTAAAGGTTATTCTTGCTGCAGGGAGACAGAATGAATCGGAGGTTGTAATTAGATTCTGAAAGCTCACAAAGAGATTGTTAACTTATATAGTATCATGTGTGAGTGAGTTCAGGTTAGTTTAATGATTAAAATTGGTGTAACATCTTGGGCATTTAATTGCGGAGCACTCCAACTCTGATTGTAAAGAATAAACTGCTCCATATTTGGCTCAGATGCCCGGGCCATATTTAGAGAGTGAATGTCTGCGTGAATCGGTGTTTGGGAAGGGGCTCCCTGGGTATGGATGTGTGATGTGAGTGTTAGTGTTCCATATTAAGAAGGTGAAGTTGGCTACATCATAAATAATCCTCCCTCTATGAGTTGCATTTTTCAGTTGCAATGATCTTTTTTATAGAGTGCGGTATGTGGAGTCACTTTGTAAGATTGTTCTTGGGCGATTGACTCACTACCTTGCTCCTAAGTGAGCCAACCGCTCACCAATTACAATCTAAAATGGCGTAGGGGCAATGAGAGGTGGCATGAGCCCCCTCTCATATTTCTATCTTACGATTCTCCTCTCTAGTTGCATGCGGTGGAGGGTTGCTTTTCCTTAACACACGTACTTCCCACGCAGCGTCTCTCGTCACCCGGGTGGTCCGGTGACAGGCGGGCTCTGTGGAACTGGAGAGAGTTAAGCCGACGTGTGTGAGGCAGTCGAGTGAATGCTTTGCAGACGCCGACATTGTCAAGAGACACGCCCGCTGGGGTGTGAAGTAGCGGCTGGGCTAGAGGTTCCGTTACTTCGGAGAAACTTTGCGAAAACACTTTCTGGCGGGCTACCAGCGAGGCGTGGGAATGACTTGTGTACCCACGCAGTTGTGGCGGGAAAATTCCCGCACTTTCTGCAAAATCAGCACAGAAATTGGCGCCAAGAATCTCCATTGGTGGAATGGTAGTGCTCCGGCAATGGAGTGGAATTTCCGCCGGTTTTCGAGTTGCTGATTGGAACGTAACCACGGCCACTGTCGTGGGGGCGGGAATGTTCGGTGTTCGGCCTGTACGGGTGCTGTGGGTAGTCGGCAGTCGCCTTTCGGTCGAGGACGTCGAAGCAACCAGCCCTCGCCTGCGGTACGCCAGATCGTGTTCTAGCAGTTAATAAGGCAGTTTTGGTAATGTATGTCCGCAGCACCGGCAGATAGGGATTTTCCTAGGTGATAATCAGAAGTCAGCAGAGCGCGCCTGTTCGTCTATTTCTAACTTTGTTCTGTCTTGAGTAGCAGCAATTGCTGTTGGGTTAGCTGTGTGTCTCTCTTGAGATTTGAGTGGCAAGGAATTGGCTCCACATACCACTTCGTCTTAAACCTCACGATCTAGTTTAGGGACAACTTCACCTTTACAGTGTTTGTATGAGTCTCCAATTTGAGCCAATTTGATTTATTGTAAATGTTTATGTGTTTTTGTTTATTATTTTGTGTTAGTCTTAATAAATCCTATTGTTATTTTGGACAGAACTTTCATTCTGTTAATCGATAGAGCAACCCTATCATTCCTCCCTATGTTAATGAAACCTTTGTTTATTTAACTTATTTATCAAATTAAATTATTGCAGGTGCCAAACTCTCTTCTACTCCACTGGCAGGGTTGATTAGAGTCAGTTCGCGTATTTTTTTTATCCTTGTGCAACAGCAAAAGTCGGAGTTAGAATAGGGGGGGCTTAGAGCATGATTTACATATGTGGATTCTAGTAGAATTTAGTGATCAATACACTGCTAGCCCCGGCACCTCGCAAGGTTAGTTAGGTTTAAGTAGTTCTAAGTTCTAGGGGACTGATGACCTCAGATGTTAAGTCCCACAGTGCTCAGAGCCATTTGAACCATTTGATTAATGCTGCAAGATGGGAATTAACAGACTCTGAACGTGGAATAGCAGTTGGAGCTAGACTCATGGCACATTCCATTTCGGTAATCGTTAGAGAATTCAATATTCCGAGATCCAGTGTCAAGACTGTGCCAGGAATACCAAATTTCACGCATACTCTTCACCAAGGACAGCGCAGTGGTCAACCGCCTTCACTTATCAGCCGAGATCTGCGGCGTTTGCGTGGAATCGTCAGTGCTAACAGACAAGCACAACCGAGTTTGGTTTCTAGTCCTTTGTGGACAATTCGAACGAATAGCTTGACTACCCAGATCGCTTCATCCCTCACTGCTACCAATATTTTCCTTCCTTGTTTCAGTCACTCTTTATCTAATGTTTCCCTGAAACCTTTAACAACCAGTTGCTCTTTCAAATTTTCCGCATACCACATCCATCAGTATCCTATCTCTCCGCAGTTATTTGTGTTTTAATCTGACATTTATGGCCAATAACATAATGTCAGAGTCACCATCTGCCCCATAACGCAATCCATATGAAAACTCCCTGTGTCTTCAGGTCCCCTCCACCAAACAATCTACTTAAATCTTAAGTCATAAAGTGTTGTGTCTTAAAACACTCTCCAAAGACAGTTGTGGTGGAATGCTTCTGTACTCCCCCTAACCTCCTAAAATTGCCAACCATACAATAGTTTTTTTGTTGGTTGGGATATTGTCTTCTTTCTTTGTTGCTGACTAATGTTGGGGTCTCTTAGACCGTGCCTCGTGAACTACGTCCCTGTTTTCTTCAGTACTATACAGTACAAAATAGGTTCGCAGGAATGTGTCACATCCAACTTTCCCAAGTTTGATGAAACTGTTCGTCGGTGGATGGTGAAAGTTGTCAGTGGTAGAGATGAAGAAATCGATGAAAAAGAGCATCATTCAGAGAACGAAGTTCAGGACAATTGTAATGGGAATCTCCATACAATCTCCAATAAAATACTTGAAGTGTTAGTTGAAATCAAATGCGTTTTCTGCGCTGATAAGAAAAATATAGAACTGAACACTGAATGTTAATTTTGCATACTTTGTTTTTGTACCTATTGTGTACAATTTTTACGCGCATATTTAAGCCCTGGAATTTAGTTTTATGTGGAAATTTACTTCCTATAGAGATAGTATAACTTTTCAGAACGTAAAATTCATTTCGCTAACAGTTCATTTATGTGTGCTTTTTAAAAAAGGACACAAAGGTTTTTGATTTTGTGTGATGAATAGTGAAATGCTGCAGCCTTTATTTAGCGCAATAAAATAAACAAAGAACATTTAAATAGAAATTAAATAGTTGTAAAAATATATGTTGTTCACAACATAAATTACATGAATAAAAAATTTCAAATGATTTGTGCCTTAAATCTCAGTTTTAACATAAGGGTCCCAGAGACCACATGTCATGTGTTACAGAGAAGCAACCTTGAGGCCTAAAGGTTAGGGCTGATTGAATGATATTTCTATCCAGATTACAGTCAGGTGGATTCTCCTGTCATTCCTTTCCTCCAGTGCACTTTCTCCTACTATTTTACCAAGTTTTCCTGCTATCGAAGTCAAGGGTCCCATCACAAATAAAATTTCATCCCTCTCGACGATCTGCATATTAATACTGTTGCTCATAGTGCAACATACTTCTTTTGAGACTGAGTTAATAGAGCACAGTTAAGTGCCTAAAATGATAAAGCACTTCTCCCAGACAATTGTTAGTCTTTGGCTGGTACATCAGCTCGTGGCGAATCTCACAGCACTGACTGGGCCTAATGAAAGCCCTCTCCTCGGTGCTGCCGAAGTATAGCAGGTCTCGAATGAAAACAGGGCTATTTGGCGCTGGGTACTTTGATGCCGGCAGAGCGTGAAAGCGGAGCTTCGGCCGCAGTTTGTCGAGGAGGTGACGCGTGTGGGCAGCAGCGGCCGCACAGTGCTGGGCCAGAGCCGCCCTAGCGCCGCTACTGCCGCCATTGTGCGCGCCGGCTTTGTTCGGCCCACGGCCACGGCCGCAGCCGGCCCCACTGAGCTTTTCATTACCTGCTCATTGTCCACACGGGCCGCCGCTCCGTCGCTCTCAGCTCGTAGCAACCAAGACGTTGCCACTACTTCCGCGTATCCGCAGCCCTCAGCGCACCTGCCCCAGCAGCACCGTTAATTGATCCCTTCTCTTTATTGATGTACGTCAGGGTTTACAAGCCCACAGGGCGAGTACACTACTGGCCATTAAAATTGCTACACCAAGAAGAAATGCAGATGATAAACGGGTATTCATTGGGCAAATTTATTATACTAGAACTGACATGTGATTACATTTTCACGCAATTTGGGTGCATAGATCCTGAGCAGTCAGGACCCAGAACAACCATCTCTGGCGGTAATAACGGCCTCGATACGACTGCGTATTGAGTCAAACAGAGCTTGGATGGCGTTTACAGGTACAGCTGCCCATCCAGATTCAACACGATACCACAGTTCATCAAGAGTAGTGACTGGCGTATTGTGACGAACCAGACGTTTTCAATTGGTGAGAGGTCTGGAGAATGTGCTGGCCAGGGCAGCAGTCGAACACTTTCTGTATCCAGAAAGGCCCGTACAGGACCTGCAACATGCGGTCGTGCATTATGCTGCTAAAATGTAGGGTTTCGCAGGGATCGAATGAAGGGTAGAGCCACGAGTCGTAACACATCTGAAATGTAACGTCCACTGTTCAAAGTGCCGTCAATACGAACAAGAGGTGACCGAGACGTGTAACGATTGCACCCCATACCATCACGCCGGGTCATACGCCAGTGTAGCGATGACGAATACACGCCTCTAAAGTGCGTTCACTGCGATGTCGCCGAACACGGATGCGACCATCATGATGCTGTAAACAGAACCTGGATTCATCCGAAAAAATGACATTTTGCCATTCGTGCACCCAGGTTCGTCGATGAGCACACCATCGCAGGCGCTCCTGTCTGTGATGCAGCGTCAAGGGTAACCGCAGCCATGGTCTCCGAGCTGATAGTCGATGCTGCTGCAAACGTCGTCGAAATGTTCGTGCATATGGTTGCTGTCTTGCAAACGTCCCCATCCGTTGACTCGGGGATCGAGACGTGGCTGCACGATCCGTTACAGCCATGAGGATAAGATGCCTGTCATTTCGACTGATAGTGATACGAGGCCGTTGGGATCCAGAACGGCGTTCCGTATTACCCTCATGAACCCACCGATTCCATATTCTGCTAACAGTCATTGGATCTCGACCAACGCGAGCAGCTACGTAGCGATACGATAAACCGCAATCGTGGTAGGCTACAGTCCGACCTTTATCAAAGTGGGAAACGTGATGGTACGCATTTCTCCTCCCTACACGAAGCATCACAACAACGTTTCACCAGGAAACGCCGGTCAACAGATGTTTGTGTATGAGAAATGGGTTGGAAACTTTCCTGATGTCAGCACGTTGTAGGTGTCGCCACTGGCGCCAACCTTTTGTGAATGCTCTGAAAAGCTAATCATTTGCGTATCACAGCATCTTCTTCCTGTCGGTTAAATTTCGCGTCTGTAGCACGTCATCCTCGTGGTGTAGCAATTTTAATGGCCAGTAGTGTATTGTCACCACCTGGAGGCATCCTAGCGTTGACTATGGCCTCTGTTTCGCCACGAAGAGCGTCCACAAGTATGTCCAGCGGGAGCCACTCATTGATGATTACACTGAGGTGACAAGAGTGATGGGATAGTGATATGCACATATAAAGTTGGCGGTAGTATCACGTAAACAAGGTACACGCGCTGCGGAGCTTTACGTGCTTCATATGAAAATGTTTTAGGCGTGGGATGGCCGCATGCCGGTATTTAACAGGTCTTTGGATGCTGAATGGTAGTTGGAGCCAGACACATGGGACATTCCATTTCGAAAATCGTTGGCGAGTTCAATATTCCGAGACCCACAGTGTCAAGAGTGTGCTGAGAATACCAAATATCAGGTATTACCTCTCACAACGGACAAAGTAGCTGCCGACGGCTTTCACTTATCGACCGAAAACATCAGCCATTGTACAGACGTGTCAGTGCTAAAAGACAAGCAACACAGCGTGAAATCACCGCAGAAATTAATATACAGCGTACGACGAACGTATTCATCAGGACAGTGAGGCGAAATCTGGCGGTACTGGTAAGTGGCAACAGACGATCGATGCAAGTGCCTTTGTTAACAGCACGACCTCGCCTGCAGCGCCTGTCCTGGGCACGAGAGGGTATCAGTTAGACCCTAGATGACTGGGAAACCGTGGTCTGGTTAGATGAGTCCAGATTTAAATTTGTAAGATGTGATGGTAAGGTTCGAGTGTGGCGCAGACCCCGTGAAGCCGTGGACCCAAGTTGTTAACAAGGCACTGTTCAAGCTCGTGGTGGCTCCACAATGGTGTGGGCTGTGTTTACACGGAATGGACTGGGTCCTTTGGAAGTTCGGCTACTCGGAGACAATTTGGAGTCATTCGTGAGTTGTTTGCGACTGGTTTGAATAACATTTGGGACAGTTCGAGCGAACCGTTTGGCCACCCGTCCGACATGAATCCCATCCAACATTACTTGGACATAACCGAGAGGTCAGTTCGTGCACAAAATCCTGCACCGGCAACTGATTCGAAATTAAGAACGGCTGTAGAGGCAATACGACTTGTTGAGTACACTGGACTCGCATTCGGGAGGACGACGGTTCAATCCCGCGTCCGGCCATCCTGATTTAGGTTTTCCGTGATTTCCCTACATCGCTCCAGGCAAATGCCGGGATGGTTCCTTTCAAAGGGCACGGCCGACTTCCTTCCCCATCCTTCCCTAATCCGATGAGACCGATGACCTCGCTGTCTGGTCTCCTTCCCCAAACCAACCAACCAACCAACTTGTTGAGTCCATGCCAAGTCGAGTTGCTGCACTACGCTGGGCCAAAGGAGATCCAGGACCATATTTGGAGGCATCCTACGACCTTGGCACGTCAGTATACACTAACTGGTGGCTGTGACGTTACTCGTGCTCGGCGCATCGCCATATACAGGGTGGTCCATTGATCGTGACCGGGCCAAATATCTCACGAAATAAGCGTCAAACGAAAAAACTACAAAGAACGACACTTGTCTAGCTTGAAGGGGGAAACCATATGGCGCTATGTTTGGCCCGCTAGATGGCGCTGCCATAGGTCAAACGGATACCAACTGCGTTCTTTTAAATAGGAACCCCCACATTTTATTACATATTCGTGTAGTACTTAAAGAAATGTGAATGTTTTATTTGGACCACATTTTTCGCTTTGTGATAGATGGCATTGTAATAGTCACAAACATATGGCTCACAATTTTAGACGAACAGTTGGTAACAGGTAGGTTTTTTTAAATTGAAATACAGAACGTAGGTATGTTTGAATATTTTATTTCGGTTGTTCCAATGTGATACATGTACCTTTGAGAAATTATCATTTCTGAGAACGCATGCTGTTACACCGTGATTACCTGTAAATACCACATTAATGCAATAAATGCTCAAAATTATATCCATCAACCTCCATACATTTGGCAATACGTGTAACGACAGTCCTCTCAACAGCGAGTAGTTCGCCTTCCGTAATAGTCGCAGATGCATTGACAATGCGCTGACGCATGTTGTCAGGCGTTGTCGGTGGATCACGATAGCAAATATCCTTCAACTTTCCGCCCAGAAAGAGATCCGGGGACATCAGATCCGGTGAACTTGCGGGCCATGGTAAGGTGCTTCGACGACCAATCCACCTGTCACGAAATATGCTACTCAATAGCGCTTCAACTGCACGCGAGCTATGTGCCGGACATCCATCGTGTTGGAAGTACATCGCCATTCTGTCATGCAGTGAAACATATTGTAGTAACATCGGTAGAACATTACGTAGGAAATCAGCATACATTGCACCATTTAGATTGCCATCGATAAAAATCTTCCCATAATGCCGCACCATACATTAACCCGCCAAGGTCGCTGATGTTCCACTTCCCCCAGCCATCGTGAATTTTCCGTTGACCAATAGTGCATATTATGCCGTTTTACGTTACCGGTGCTGGTGAATGACGCTTCGTCGCTAAATAGAACTCGTGCAAAAAAATATGTCATCGTCCCGTAATTTCTCTTGTGCCCAGTGGCAGAATTGTACACGACGTTCAAAGTCGTCGCCATGCAATTCCTGGTTTATAGAAATATGGTACGGGTGCAATCGATGGCATTGGCGGAATGTTACGTGATACCACGTACTTATACGTTTGTGACTATTACAGCGCCATCTACCATAAAGCGAAAAAAGTGGTCCAACTCAAACATTCTCTACTTGGGCATCATCATTTGTTGCAGATCGTGGTTGACGTTTCACGTGTGGGTGAACACTTCCTCTTTCCTTAAATAACGTAACTATCCGGCGAACGGTCCGGACACTTTGATGATGTCGTCCAGGATACCGAGCAGCATACTTAGCACACGCCCATTGGGTATTTTGATCACAATACCCATACATCAACACGATATCGACCTTTTCCGCAATTGGTAAACGGTCCATTTTAACACTGGTAATGTATCACGAAGCAAATACCGTCCGCACTGGCGGAATATTACGTGATACTACGTGCTTATACGTTTGTGACTATTACAGGGCCATCTATCACAAAGCGAAAAAAGTGGTCGAACTGAAACACTGATATTTCTTTACGTACTACACGAATATGTAATAAAAAAATGTGGGTTCCTATTTTAAAAAAAAAACGTTGTTGATATCCGTTTGACCTGTGGCAGCGCCATCTCGTGGGTCAACCATAGCGCCATCTGGTTTCCCCCTTCAAGCTAGACGAGTTTCGTTCTTTGTAATTTTTTCGTTTGATGCTTATTTCGCGAGATATTTGGCCCGGTCACTATCAATGGATCACTCGGTATACATGGGCATACGTTGACTCGGCGTTCGACCTGCCCACGATCGCTGGATACAACGCCTTGCTGAGCTGCAGGCCACTGTCTTCATTTAGGGTGTTACTGGTGTTTTTTTATGTCAATGGCTTCGTTGATTACAATCCCAGAAGCGTTTAGTAAGTTGCACGTCGGAGATTTCATCAAATTTGATACGGTGACCGTTTTGTAAGCAATGCTCAGCTGAAGCGTGTATCTCGGGGTACTGTAGGCAATAAAACCTGTCATGCCTCATTCTCCTTCCTGCATTGTTCTACAGTGCGTACTGTTTGTCGGACGTAAAGCTGGCCACACTCGCAAGGTGTTTTGTAGATGCCAGGAGTTCTGAGACCTGCTGCCTCTTTAACTGGTCTCAGTAATTGCCAAATTTTTATTGGAGGTTGAATATCGATTTGATCTAGTGTCTGGCACACGGTTTATGTTCCCCAATACGGAGTCACAGAATCGGCGTCCGACACTGTTCGTGCACCATGCAGCAATTTTCGAGATACAGTGCGCTTCTGGCCTGCTGCTGATGGCTGATGGTGTGCAAGTAGAGATCGGTGTGAGTAGGTTTTCTACAGACGCTGTTACTAAGGCATCCATTTAGTTTATTAGGACTTGGAGGAAGGGCAATACAATATATTTTTCTACCTGCGTGGTGAATTGAATGTTGCTGTTAATGCTACTGCAATGTTCCAAGAACTCGTGAAGTTTTCCTCCTCCGTGGGGCCAAATGACGAACCTGTTGTCAGATTATCGGAAGAAACAACTAGGCCTTAATGGCGCCTAGTCTTAGGCAGTATCTTCTGAATCCTCTATGAAGAAGTATGCGACACCTGGAGCTAACGGGATTCCCATTTGTAACGTCATATGTCTGATCGTAATACTGGCCATTGTACAGAAAGTAAGAAGATTTAAGACTCTGGCTATATAGCTCGACCACGTTACTTATAAAGAACTGGGATGTTAGGTCCAGAGTGTCTTTACAGGCACATTTGTAGAGTAGCGCCGCCACATCAGATACGGTCATAATGTCACCCTCATTGAGTCGAATACGGTTCATTCGGCTGATAAACTGCTGAGTTTGTAATAACATGTTCGCAGTGTCCCACATGTGGACCGCGAAGTTTTCCAAGTACTTCGCTAGCTTGCATTTTGGTGAGCCATTGGTGGATAGGACGGGGCATAAAGGCGTCCCACCCTTGTCAGTCTCGAGTAAGGCATAATCAGTAGCTGGTCTAGGTGCCTTAGCATGAAGGTTCTTCATACATCGTCTTCCATCGAAGAGGCCTTAAGGGACTCAGATGTCTTGCTTATTATTCGCGATGTTGGGTCACGCGGGAGCTTCCGGTATGTATATTCATACATAAACTTGGAGCTCTTTGAACATGATTGTTGTCTTAGAATCTTAGGAGATTGAATGTCCACAGCAAATGTTTTATGAATAAGTGGAAGAAACGGCAACAGTAGGTGTCCAAGAATGTTGAATTAAAAATTTTGGTTCATGTTTAAGGTAACGGAAATGATTGGACCTAAATCGCGGTACGAAAAACTCACCTCAACTACGCATAACATCCTCCTTCCTGAACTTCGCCCTCCATACACCACAGAAAAGCACCACACTGGGCCATCAATGCATTAGTTTTTCATTTTAAAAGAACGAAATGGCGACTCGTCGGGTCACATTATAATCCTCAAGGTATCAGCTGTCCAGTTTCTGTACTGTCTTGCCCATCACAGTCTCGTAACTTTTGCGCTTTTGCCCTTTGGAGCAATGGCCATCAGCAAGGTGGCCATCTGCAGATGTCCGCTGCATGCAGCTTAGTTCACAATGTTCGCTCAGGAGGGATGGATGTGCATTCAAAGAGATTCCCATCAGGTTTGCAACCTATCGATATTTACAGGGCGTAATATTCTTCTCCGTTGCCTGTACTGTTCATACACAGGGCTGCTACAACGACGGGAGTGATACAAAATTCCTTGTAGACAAGTTGGACAGTTGTGTTGATACGTCAACAAATTGGGCAACTGCACTCACGGTGTGGTCATGGGTACATCCTAACAAGCTAGCTCCTTTCCATCATTGTTGAAAAAATCTGCACAATGACGCATTTTACTCTTCTAATCCCACACAAGTGAGTGGCTCATGGCCACCACTTCACTATTGTGACTTATGTCAGCATAGGTTATGGTGGGAGGTCACATGACCACCTGCTACCAGTTCTACGCGATCTCCACAGTTCGAAAGTGACCACTGTCAAATTTCAGTGGGATGGGGGTAACACCCATTATTATCATTAAACTCATAATACCATCCTCAGATGCGCCGTTTCGTTTGTGATTTACAGTAAATATATTTTTTTAGTCTTTATGTATTTTGGTGACTATTATGAACATGTGTAAGCGTTTATACCTCAGTTTTATTTGGTATCAGAAGAGGAATATTATGAGTAGGACAACACAACACCCAGTCCCTGAGCGGAGAAAATGCCCGACCCAGCCGGGAATCGAACCCGGGCCCTTAGGATTGACATTCTGTCGCGCTGACCACTTTTTTTATTTTTTATTTTTTTGACTCATTTTTTTCATTTTCTTACAAAGAAAATAAAAATCTCTGGGGTTCTCTGATAAATGACGGCCTTCTGCATAAAAAAAATTCTTGAGAATGTAAATTAGGATACTTTTTCGATATCAGGTTTTTGTTTTCAGATCATGTGTCATACTAATTTATTTATTTGTTTTTATATAGTTGTTGAGATCACATAGGACGCCCTCCAGGCGAAAAACAATTATGTGTAATTACCATCAATAACAAGCAAAATAAAATGGGAATTATAGAATTTAAAGAAAACGCCCTCCTGGCAGAACTGACAAAATGGCAACCGCGTCCCGCCAACTTGTGGGTAGACGCACACTGTATCCCAAGGCAGTCAGGCATGTTCCAGGCACGTCTTCACGAATAATATTTCATTTGCCGACATGTTGGATCGAGTCCTGGTATTATACAATCTCACTGAAATCACCTTCTCATACCTGGGACACCCCAGCTGCGGGGGGGGGGGGGGGGGGGGGGGATCGAAGAAGGTACTACTCAAAAAGTTGGCCTAGTACTGAAGGTATCGCGGATGGTGCACGAGAAAAGTAAAGCGATCTTGCAGGAACGCCTAAAAATCAAGAACACTCTTACCACCTTCATGGAACAAATAAGAGATCGAGAGGCCTTTTATCCAGATCACAGCGTTGGTCTTCGTACGTGGGAAGTGTGTCTCATCTGGAAAGAGAAGAGATTGCGGTGTAGTGGCATGGGGAGCCGACTCAGCTACCGGGGGCGGCCATATAAAGCCTTATGAAGCCTTATGAAGACGAAATAAAACGAACCAGACCCTCTCTCTGTGGCTAGAGGTCAGGCATGTGTGTGGCGCCGGCCTTTGTGGCCACGCGATTCTGGGCGCTTCAAAAAAATGGTTCAAATGGCTCTGAGCACTATGGGACTTAACATCTTAGGTCATCAGTCCCCTAGAACTTAGAACTACTTAAACCTAACTAACCTAAGGACACCACACACACCCATGCCCGAGGCAGAATTCGAACCTGCGACCGTAGCAGCCCCGCGGTTCCGGAATGCAGCGCTAGAGCCGCACGGCCACCGCGGCCGGCTCTGGGCGCTTCAGTCCGGAACCGCGCGACTGCTACGGTCGCAGGTTCGAATCCTGCCTCGGGCTTGGATGTGTGTTATGTCCTTAGGTTAGCTTGGTTTAATTAGCTCTAAGTTCTAGGGCACTGATGACCTCAGATGTTAAGTCCCATAGTGGTCAGAGCCATTTAAACCATTTTTATGTCTGTGGCGTCTTCAGGCAGTTCATCGGTTTGGAATCTCGTTGACTGGGGTACAGTTGTTTTCAGTGACGAGTCCCACTGAGAACTGATTGCTTTGACCAGCGACGACATGTCTGAGGACGCCGCGGACTGCCGTGGGATACTAATCTGACTGTCGACCACCAAGGACTGATGGTCTGGGGTGCCATCTCACATCATAGCAGGACCCCTTCCGTTGTCATCCACAGCAGCGTTATAGCACAGCGGGCAGTAGTAGGAGACCAACCTGACTGCCACCCGCCGTTCGGCCCGACCCCTTCGGTAGTCATCTGCGGCACCCTCACTGCAAACCCGGTACGCAGACAATATTCTACTTCCCGTTTTGTTGTCCTTCATGGCAAGTCATCCTGAGCTTACATTTTAGCAAAATAATACCCATCTGCACCTGGTCTTCATGCCTGCCAAACTCCACTGGGGCCAGAAGGTCGCTGGGTCTCTCTCCACTTGAGAACGTTTGAAGCATTATGGGCAGGGCACTTCAACCAGCTCGGGATTTGACGATCTAACGTGGCAGTTGGACAGAATTTGGCACGATATCCCGGAGAAGGACATCCAACAACTCTGCCAGTCAATGCGAAGCCCAATAACTGCCTACAAAAGGGCCAGAAGTGGAGCAATGCTTTATTGACTTGCTCAATTTGTGAAGCTTTTTCTCTTGAATAAATCATCCAGTTCTTCTGAAACTGTAATCATTTGTTTGCCTGTACATACACACCACAGCTACCGATTTCTGCCCATTCTGAGAATCCCCCCCACCCCCACCTCTCTCTATTTTTCGAGTATATTTCACTCCAGTTTTACTAGATCCAGACTAGCAGTGCAGCATTACACACTAACTTAGGAACCCATGAGAAAAGTTAAAATTCATATAACGTAAGAAGCCTCTGTTCAATGAAACCATATTGTGAAAGTGAAGATCGTGGCAGAAGTCAAAGCTACAATGACTGCGCAAACTGTGCACTAGTTTTCAGCAGCCTTCATTTTGTGACGGTATGTCGTATGTGGTTGAGGTAGTAACATGGATAAACGATGGGCTGAGGACAGCATTTATTTTCTTTGTTTCAACAATAGCACTTGGTCGTGTGGATCGTACAGTACTATTCCTTAAGTTGGAACTTTATGGTTTTAGGGAAAAAGTTCAACAATGATTCACTCTCTATCTCGAAAACAGGAAGCAGAAGGTTGCCCCCACTGTCACAAACAGGAAAAAAGACTTGAATGTGATTGGGGTTATGTGAAGTGAGAGGATTCCATAGGGATCTGTTAGAGTCGATCGCTTTTCTCGATATATATCATTGGTCTGCTAGTAAACATGACAGATGACGAAAAAATTATATATGAAGTCTTCACGGCTTGTCAGCCGAGTAGCGTCGTCGTCTCGTAGGAACGTTTCGGTGGAATGCGTCTCCATCATCTTCAGACTTCACCTGAAGATGATGAAGACGCATTCCACCGAAACGTTGCTACGAGACGACGACGCTACTCGGCTGACTACCCGTGAAGACTTCATATACGAAATTCTCCGAGAAAGCCTGCACTCACATATGACGGAAAAATTGTTGTCTTTGCAGATGACACATGTGTTATTGCGAGAGACGTGGAATGTAATATAAATGGTGTAGCTAAGATTATCAGGCGGATTTCAAAGAGTAGATCAACGCTTAGATGTAACCAAATGCAATGCATGTAATTTCTGATAGGGAACTCCTGTAAAGTGAATTTCATTTTCCGAAGGGGTCAAATAGTCAGTGAAGTTAACCATTTTAAATTCTTATGAGTGAGGGTGGACGGAAGGGTACCTTAGAAGTATTACGTTCAAGATATTGTACAGAAACTGAATGCTGCTATCTTCACTTCAACAAAGATCTTCGCTGTCTCCTGCACTGAAATACAGAGCATGTCTGGTTTTTCTACTCTCACTCTATGGTCTCGTATGGTATTAGGTTTCCGGACGACTCTGTCCACTCACAGAGAATATTCTTAACACAAGAAAGGGCGATAAGACTGATTTGCAGTGTCAGTTCACGAACTTCGTGTAGGATATTGTTCAGGTATCTCAGAGATTTGTTGTTGACAATATTGACTCGCTGAGAAGAAACTCAACATTTATTCAGGGAACACTAGACGTGAAAAGCACATACGCCCTCCTTGACCGCTGTAAAGCTAGGTGAACACTATTCGGTAGGATTTATTCTCAAAAGTCTACCAGCAGAACGGAGGAAGTTGGGTGATAAGCTCTAAGTATTCAAAGGCAGATGAAATGTTTCATTTTGGAATACTTGATTTTGCATAATAGTTCTAAGCAGTGGCTGATAATCTTTCTCTGTCATGTATTATATATTCGATGCCCTTTTTTCCCTGTTTTATTAATTCTTTAATTCTTTGTTTATCAAATTTCGAATTTGCATTCTGTGAACTATGAACTGACTCGTTCCATGACCCAGTTACTTTGGCTGTCTTAGTGCCGCGGAACATGATAAATAAATGTCAAATGTATAAAATTTTTTATGGATTTATGAATTTTAAGAAGAGGATGACACTGAGCTGTATCATTATAATTTAAGTAAATAATTAAAGTTACCGCCCCATTTACGGTTACGGGAAGTAGATCGGTCATTAGAGTATTCCGTTTACCGTAAGTCCATTCTTTATTTGCAGGTGTCTAGCTGCCATCACTCTTCACAGGGCACTTGTTGTGTCTCACAGATTCGGCCTTTCAAAGACGTACTCCTAGGAACACCTACAACCTATGTTTAGATACAATACGTATTTCTCACATCAGATTAACACAGCGTTCACGAAGAGTACACTTGACCACTCTCAAGACAAAGAGGAGAAAGAGCTGTTAATGTTAAAGGCGTTCCTTCCGTATGCGGGCAATATTTCGTCTAAGGCACAATAATCAGGAAACGTTATGTTGAAGTGAGTTTGCTGCCACCTACAATGACCTGTGCTTTTTTTTGGAGCCAGCAAAAGATAATCGGGGTTCGTTGGAGGCAAAAATCCTGGAATTGCGTTGTGCTAAAAATCAAAATTCGTAACTGATGCAACATGTTAATTATTCAAATCACTATTAACGTAGTTGTAGGATATCCAAAACTACCGTTTCTTGCCTACCTTTCACATTCCTTGCCAAATGATAAAATTTTCTCCTGTCCTTAAATTCCACACATATCTCTGAAAAGCCTATGCCGTCTACAAAGCACAAGAGAGAAAACTGAACTTCATCCTCAACTCCCTTAGCTCCTGTGGTGCCTACATGAAGAACTAGTTTCCGTTTTCAACTACCAAACCGTACATACGCAACTAAAAGGCAACAACAAACATAAATTTCAAATCGATAAATGTTTGCTGGCGTGTAAGCAACCTGCAAACCGTAGCTACAGCCCAATCCATTAATCTGCTTCGTTGGTGTACGTAACATTCAGTTCCAAAACAGTTCAACGTTTCAAAAGCCTGTTGTCTATGAGACAAATGATCCATTTATGTCATCCGCTATCCATCCATGCTCCCTTCACACGCTTATCATCCACATGAAGAGATGAGCATCACCTAACAACATTCATCCACCACTCTCCACGGGCAGCATCAACACATACACCGCAACGTCACATCAGCGCTAGTATTCCTTTTGTCAGTAATTCCATTGTATTTCACGATGTCACAAAAATTGATGAGGTCACATACTTCCTCGACAAAAGAAAAAAAAAAAGAAAAAAATTACATGCTAATGGGTTTGTACACGGGGCTGTGAAACTCGAAACTAACCGAAGTCGCGCCGAAACTTTGACCGTCATTATTTCGGAAACTATTGAGTGTTGATGCCCAATCCAAATAAGTATTCCTTTATTTTCACTCCTCCCTCTGCCTGTGAAGTTTATAGTGTGTCAGAGAGCGACCTACGAAGGATTCTTCTTGTGAAACTACTGGTATACTTCTACCTTTATTACACAGGTCGTTCTACATAGCGTTTCCATGTGCTAAAACACTATTAAGAAAGAGCTTCTCAACAAAAAATATCAAGTCATTAGAGAGGGGAGCTTTTTACGTAGTTTATTTGGCACAGAAGCCAATTAGTCAGCTCATCATTGCCATAGGGGTCCTGCACCCTATATTATGATTTGGGGTGGTACTGGATTCCACACCCGCACCACCCTAGTACGCCCTGTGGGACACTGAGCAGACAGCGTTACATCTCTGAAGTGTTGGAGCCTCTTGTACTCTTATATCTTCGGAGCATGCCGACAGGCACATTGCAACAGGATAATGCACGACCACACATGACACGCAGTGTTCAAGACGTATTCGTCGCCAATAGTTTTGCAGTACTGCCTTGGTCTTCCTTTCCTCCCGATATCTCGCCAGTCGAAAATGTCTGATCAATGATTGCGGAATGTCTAGCCCGTGATACACCACCTGCTGCTACTCCAGATCAGCTTTGGCAATATGTGGAAACGGCATGGACTGCTGTCCCGCAACAGTACATCCAGAACCTCTTTGACTCAATGTCGAGGTGTGTGGCGGCGGCTATAGCCAGCAATGGCGGCAACACTGAATACTGATTTCATCACCTTCCTCTCTTCAGATGGGGCTGTATTTTCATACATGTGATCATTGTACACGGTGTTACGTTCCAGATAAATGTGACTGTGATATATCCTGTCATTTGTGTTGCATTACGGATGACCTGTGGCGTACGTACCAGTAAATCCCGGATTCCTTAAAGAAATGGGCTCCCATGTATGAAACAGGTTCAAATGACTGATTACCTGAGAAATGAGCTAACGCATTGGAAGCAGCTAAGCACCCTCATTATCGAACATTGGCTCAGTATAGTCTGTGTAATTTGCGCTCCGTTTTACGCAAAAACTACTTGTTAACGCATCTCAATGTTTACGACGTCATATCTGCTGTAGTATCTGCCGTAAAATGATATAATTTTACAGGCAAATTCTGTGGTATATGCGTATACTGCCTACGACGTGTGTTGACAACGGAGTTAGTAGCAAAGAAGTAATAGACTAAAACGTCATGCTTGATACTGAACTTTCACTACATGAACAGCGCAAATGAAGCAAAATCTATTTTTCTTTCATCATGTGTGTGGGTGGGTGTGTGTGTGGGGGGCGGGAGGGTAGGGAGGGGGAGGTGCCTGTGAGAAGTTGATAAGTACTCGCATTACTGGAGTGAATATAGCCTGGATAATCTGCGCATTCTAAGCTACGCTGCCTCAGCATATACACTCAGTTTCTAAAGCTAGTACTTGTTTTATGAGTAGATTTATGAATAGATTTATGAGTAGATTACAACAGATTTTAAATTTTTAAATTCGGTCAGTAATGAGATGATCTAGGAAATCAAATGTTTGTTACCCTAGGAGCCGTTACATAGTTAACGTGTAAATCGGAGCAGGTGAACGACCTTCGGCTTATTCGATTAGAAATATTTACAATTTCAAACATCGTTGCACTTCAGCAACGGCGAACATAGAAACTCGATACGACTGGAAAGTAACAGCCAACCCGTTGCAGAATTGGAAGTTTATTAACTCTGTACCATGGTTTCGTCGAATATAAATTTGTCTGTTTCAGAAGGTAAATGGACTCATAGAAACACGTATTGACAATGGATGTTGGAGGTCAGAGAATTTTGCCTAGAGCAATCTCACATACAGACACAAATATCAACAGTGAAAACGCATAATTCAAGGCAGTACGTAGGGCTTCATCGTAACACATTTATAATAAAACACACTTAACAATCGATCTAGCAAACATGTAGACTACTGGCCATTAAAATTGCTACGCCATGAAGATGACGTCCTACAGACGCGAAATTTAACGGACAGGAAGACGATGCTGTGATATGCAAATGATTAACTTTTCAGAGCATTCGCACAAGGTTGGCACCGGTGGCGACACGTACAACGTGCTGACATGAGAAAAGTTTCCAACCGATTTCTCATACACAAACAGCAGTTGACCGGCGTTGCCTGGTGAAACGTTGTTGTGATGCCTCGTATAAGGAGGAGAAATGCGTACCTTCACGTTTACGACTTTGATAAAGGTCGGATTGTAGCCTATCGCGATTGCGGTTTATCTTATCGCGACATTGTTGCTCGCGTTGGTCGAGATCCAATGACTGTTAGCAGAATATGAAATCGGTGGGTTCAGGAGGGTAATACGGAACGCCGTGCTGGATCCCAACGGCCTCGTATCACTAGCAGTCGAGATGACAGGCATCTTATCCGCATGGCTGTAACGGATCGTGCAGCCACGTCTCGATCCCTGAGTCAACAGATGGAGACGTTTGAAAGACAACAACCATCTGCAATAACAGTTCGACAGCGTTTGCAGTAGCATGGACTATCAGCTCGGAGACCATAGCTGCGGTTACCCTTGACGCTGCATCACAGACGGGAGCGCCTGCGATGGTGTACCCAACGACGAACCTGGGTGCACGTTTGGCAAAACGTCATCTTTAGATGAATCCACGTTCCATTTACAGCAACATGATGGTCGCATCCGTGTTTGGTGAAATCGTGGTGAACGCACATTGGAAGCGTGTATTCGTCATCGCCACACTGGTGTATCACCCGGCGTGATGGTATGGGGTGCCATTGGTTACACGCCTCGGTCCCCTCTTGTTCGCATTGACGGCACTTTGAACAGTGGACGTTACATTTCAGATGTGTTACGACCTGTGGCTCTACCGTTCATTCGACCCCTGCAAAACCCTACATTTCAGCAGGATAATGCACGACCGCATGTTGCAGGTCCTGTACGGGCCTTTCTGGATACAGAAAATGTTCGACTGCTGCCCTGGCCAGCGCATTCTCCAGATCTCTCACCAACTGAAAACGTCTGGTCAATGGTGGCTGAGCGACTGGCTCGTCACAATACGCCAGTCACTACTCTTGATGAAGTGTGGTATCGTGTTGAAGCTGCATGGGCAGCTATACCTGTACACGCTATCCAAGCTCTGTTTGACTTAATGCCCAGGCGTATCAAGGCCGTTATTACGGCCAGAGATGGTTGTTCTGGGTACTGATTTCTCTGGATCTATGCACCTAAATTGCGTGAAAATGTAATCACATGTCAGTTCTAGTATAATATATTTGTCCAATGAATTTTAGTGGCCAGTAGTGTAGTTTAGGCTAGTGACATGCACCGAGTCGGCCCGATACCTCACGGTACCAATGTGTTCCGAAAAGTTGTGCACGAAAATATGATTTTTTAGGGATTATATCTCGGGTCCTAATGATAACAGAGGTGAAGGGTCAATTGTTTTGGGTAGCCTTGGGCTAGCGGCGATTATATGCTAATAGAAATAACGAACAAACTCTAGCTATCCTACAGTACACGGTCAAAAGTTAGATGTTACGTTCTTCCTCCAGCCCAGACAAATTGATCAAATCGGTTGGTTCTTTTGCATTACGAATGGTCTATATTGGATCTTAGGTGGCTTCCAGAAAGCACCATCTGTTCGTGGGCGATTCCTGAGAACCCCTAGAAAACCAGAAGTTTTGGGTACCAAAAGCATCGGTTGTGGGGATGATCGCTTGTGTAATTTAAGTTTGTGGTAAGTTGTTGAAAGTTTTACTATACGTTCTTGAGGTGATGTCCTCGGTGATCTTCGACATTTTTTCTGACATCATTATCCGTTTCCGAGAACCAGAGGTACGAAGTCACCATACTTATGCATAAAACATAAAAAACCGGCTCTTAGCTGTTTTTGCGTCGTGGGCCGCAATTATCTAAATAATTAACCACTGCAAATTGCTCAAATTTTAACTGTAAAATTTTAAACATTTACCTAGAAACACCATTTCCCTGTTTTTTAAAATCCTTATCCGTTTTCAAGATAGTCCTGAGAATCATTATCTTTGTGAAGTGGGGATGGTCAGTTCTATAATTACTGTTCTTGGCAAACCGTCGAAACTTTTACCACAGGTTGTTGAGATTATGTTCTCGGATAATCCTGAAACTTTTTTCGATATCGTTATGCATTGCGAAGATCCGGAGGTTCAACGTTACTATACTTATGCATGAGGCGTACATGTACATCTAACTGACGTAGTAAACACGTGGTAAGGATTATGGGGTCCTCGTAAGGGTCCAGGAGTCAGCAAACTGTGTTTTTGACAGACATTTTTTCACCAATAAAACTTCATGACGCGCTATCTGTGCATAATGGACACTTCACGTGCATACAGGCTGTCTTGATTCGTAAATTATTCGAAAGTTCGACCTGTCAGCGTAGACACCTTACAGAGACCCATTTTGTCACACGAAATTCTTTGTACTTGCAAATCAATCACCGCATGTTTTGGTATACCGTAGGTGTTGTCTAAAAATGTTGTGCATTTTGATACAAGATAGTGTAAAGTGAACTTGCATTGGATCGGAGACAATTTTATCTTAGCCTTGTATTATGTGTATATACTTGTTGTTTATACGTGTCAGGGTATGTATATGTGTCGAAGTATATAAATAAACTGTCAAAACTTTACTTGTCTACAGAAGTCGTTTTATACCAGCAGTATACTCTACTATAACAGGAGAAAGAAGGGAACCGGCTGAAAATGCTTCTGTCAGCACTTTTTATGATGAAAGAGAGTAGCAGAGAGGCAGTGACAGTGGAAGAGAGAGCAGACAGTGGCGGTGGGAAAGAGAAAGTGATGGTGAAATAAAAAGTGAGATAGATGAAGACAGTAGCAGTGGGAGCCAAAGAGAGAGGAGTTTGTGATGATCAACGAGAGACAGTGACAGTAAAAGGGAAGGAGGGATGGATGGTGATAGCAGCAATGGGAGTAAAAGAGAGAGGAAAGATGAGAGGAGGCTTGGAGGATCTGGACCCTCTCTCCTCTCCCCGGACCGGAAAACTTTAACACGAAAGAATTTTCCCATTTTCCCCAACCCCGTGTAGGCACATATTAAAGTTCCCAGTCTAGTGGCCAAAACCCTGAACCAGCCATCGCTAAAGACATAGGCGGAGACGAGACAATAGTGGTTGATGAGGAAGAAAGCAGACTGTAAACGAAAAGGAGACAGTGGCAATGGGAGAGAAACAGAATGGGACAAAAGCAGTGGCAGTAGAACAGAGAGTGAAACTGACAGAGAGGAAGACAATGGTAAGCAAGAGCTAGAGGAGCACTTGGAGAAGAGAGAGTGCCAGTGGGGGAGAAAGAGAAGAGAAAGTGCCAATGGGAGAATATATAAGGCATCACTACAAAGAGAGACTGGGTAAAAGGATTTAGAATGTTTTGTGTTAAAAGAGCTCGAATATGTTCGCATGCCACAACTTTTGGTGTGGAAGGCTGAAAGAGGATTGAGGCAGCTGGTTCCCTTACTTTTCTGTCAGAGTCTTTTAAAGAAGAACATATTCGCCTTTTTTGTGCTCCGACTGGAGCATTTTTCAGCTGATATGTAACTAACGCTTTCTGAGCTTGTTAAATACGATAGGATGTGTTATTTGCCTTTAATTAGTACAACATATACGTCATTATCAAAACTGAAGTGTTTGTTGTGGGTACACATTTCCTGTTGCAATTGCAACATCGAGCCATAGGCCTCAGACCCTGTGTGCACACGGGGGCTGTTTCGAGTGGATAATTATGAATTATTACAGACCATAACCATTTCCTGAGTGATAGATACAGAGAACTGGCGTCGTTTGCTAATCCGTCCGTGGTTGAAATCAAACGCAAGCGTACCTCATCAAATGTAAGTTTGCCGCCCAGGGTAGCCGTGCGGTCTGTGGCGTCTTGCACCGGTCCGAGCGGCTCCCTGCGTCAGAGATTCGAGTCCTCCCTGGGGCATGGGTGTGTGTTTGTTGTCTTTAGGATAAGTTAGTTTAGGTTGGATTAAGGATTAAGTAGTGCGTAAGCTTAGTGAACGATGACCTTAGCAGTTTGGTCCCATAACAACTTACCGCAAATATCCAAAATTTAAGTTTACTGTAAACAGCGTTTCGGTGGAAGTGTTAGTGTAAGCCCATAATATTTACTCCTTTCAATCCAAAAACGTCCCCCGGCCGACTATAGCTTCGTTCTTTCTTGGCTGGAAGGAAACAGAAAACGGACTGGATATCTCCTCATTCGGGTCTCCCAGCTGAACGTATAGAATTCGTGCTTGAAGTGGATGTCACGTTGGCAGCTCCATACCGCTTTTACAGGTGATGGAGGTGGTACATCCGGCTCAGAGAGTTGTCTCGGAGCTGCACCCGATCTCAGTGGAATACTGTAACAGAACGCCAACAAAGTTAGCCTGAAAGAATCATTGTCGGCAAACGGAATGTTGGACCGACCACAAGATTGCTGCACGAGATACGGTTCTATCAGAGGCAGTATAGCCTTGCCTAAGTCCGACTGGTACTAACTCAGCCGGCTATAGGAAAACGTACAGTCAGACATGGAATCCTAAGCACTCTCTGTGGTGTCACCGCCAGACACCACACTTGCTAGGTGGTAGCTTAAATCGGCCACGGTCCATTAGTACATGTCGGACCCGCGTGTCGCCACTGGCAGTGATCGCAGACCGAGCGCCACCACACGGCAGGTCTCGAGAGACGTACTAGCACTCGTCCCAGTTGTACGACGACGTTGCTAGCGACTACACTGACGAAGCCTTTCTCTCATTTGCAGAGAGAGAGTTAGAATAGCCTTCAGCTAAGTTAATGGCTACGACCTAGCAAGGCGCCATTTGTACCATTGCATGTATCTCCAGATAGTCTCACTTGTATCATCAAGAATGCTTTATACCAAAGGACGATATAAAAGTTAAGTGTTCTAGTAGCTACGTCCTTTTCTTTATCACATTCATTACGAATCCTGTTCCAGACTTCGCGCCAGTCGGCGTGTGTGTACGTGTGCCCTCTCGGCTACCCGTCACTGTGGACTGGCTGCCTTGTCAGTCCACTACACTCTCGTGACTGGTTTGATGTAGCCAGCCACGAATTCCTCTCGTGTGCCAACCTCCTCATCTCAGAGTAGCACTTGCCACCTACGTCCTCAATTATTTGCTGGATGTTTTCCAGTCTCCCTCTTCCTCTACAGTTTTTACCCTCTACAGCTCCCTCTAGTACCATGGAAGTCATTCCCTCATGTCTTAACAGATGTCCTGTCATTCTGCCCCTTCTCCTCGTTAGTGTTTTCCACATATTCCTTTCCTCTCTGATTCTGCACAGAATCTCCTCATTTCTTACCTTATCCGTCCACCTAATTTTTAACTTTCGTCTGTAGCACTATATCGTAAATGCTTCGATTTTCTTCTTTTTCGGGTTTTCCCACAGTCCATGGCTCTGAGCACTATGGGACTCAACATCTTAGGTCATAAGTCCCCTAGAACGTAGAACTACTTAAACCTAACTAACCTAAGGACATCACACACACCCATGCCCGAGGCAGGATTCGAACCTGCGACCGTAGCAGTCCCGCGGTTCCGGACTGCAGCGCCAGAACTGCACGGCCACCGCGGCCGACCCACAGTCCATGTTTCACTACCATACACTGTTGTGCAACAGATGCAAAATTTCTGTCTCAATTTAAGACCCATGTTTAGTAGTAGTAGACTTCTCTTGAGCAGGAATGCCCTTTTGGACAATGCTAGTCTGCTTTTTATGTACTCCTTGCTCAGTCTGTCATGGCTTATTTTGCTGCCTAGGTATCAGGACCCCTTAACTTCATGAACTTCGTGATCACCAGTCCTGATGTTAAGTTTCTCGCAGTTCCCATTTTTGATACTTCTTAGTACTTACATCTTTCTTCGGTTTACTCTCAATCCATATTCTGTACACATTAGGCTGTTTATTTCATTCAGCAGATCCTGTACTTCTTCTTCACTTTCGCTGAGGATAGCAATGTCATCAGCGTACCTTATCATTCGCATCCTTTCAACCTGAATTTTAAAGCCACTCTTGAGTTTTTCTTTTATTTCCGTGATTGCTTCTTCGATGCATAGATTGAATTGCAGGGATGAAAGACTGCATCCCTGTCTTACACACTCTTTAATCTGAACACTTCGTACTAGGTCGTCCGTCTTATTATTCCCTCTTGGTTCTTACACATATTGAGTATTACCCGTTTTTCCCTACAGCTTATTAATATTTTTTCTAGAATTTCAAAAATTTTGCACCATTTAACACTGTCGAACTCTTTCTGCACGTCGACAAATCCTATGACCGTTTCTTGAGTTTTCTTTAATCTTGCTTCCATTATCAATGGTAACGTTAGAATTGCTTCCTTGGTACCTTTACCTTTCCCAAAGCCAAAACATCTTCAGTTTTCTTTTCCATTCTTCTGTATATTATTCTTGTCAGCAACTTGGATGATTGGGCTGTTAAGCTGATTGTGCGATAATTCTCGCATTTTTCCGCTCTTGCTATCTTCACAAATGGGTGGAAGATGTTTTTCCGAAAGTCTGATGGTATATCGCTAGTCTCGTACATTCTACATACCAAAGTGAATAGTCGTTTTGTTGCCACTTCCCCCAATGGTTTCAGAAATTCTGATGCGATGTTACTTATCTCTTCTGCCTTATGCGAGCTTAAGTCTTTCTGAGCTCCTTTAAATTCTGGTTCTAGTATTGCATCACCCATCTTTTCTGGATCGACTCTCGTTTCTTCTTCTACCACGTCATCAGACAATTCTTCCCCCTCATAGAAGCCTTCAATGTTCTATTTCCACCTATCCACTCTCTACTCTGCATTTAACAGCGGCATTCCCACTGCATTCTTAATATTACCACCCCTGATTTTAATTTCAGCTTTAATTCAGAGTTTCGGCTTTTCTGTTTGCTGAGTCACTCCTTCCGACAGTCATATCTTTTTCCATTTCTTCACATTCTTCACGGGGCCATTTCACCTTAGCTTCCCTGCTCCTTCTATTTACTTCATTCCTAAGTGACCTGTATTTCTGTATTCCTGAATTTCCCTGAATGTTTCTGTACTTCCTTGACTGAAGTATTTCTTCTGTTACCCATGGTTTCTTTGCTGTTATCTTCTTTGAACATATGTTTTTTCCTTTGCAACTTCTGTGACTGCGCTTTTTAGAGACTTCCATTCCTCTCCAGCTGAAATGCCATGTGAACTATTCATTATTACGGTATCTATAGTCTCAGACAACTTTAATCGTGTGTCTTCATACCATAGTCTTTCCGTATCTCAATCTTTGCGTATTCATTCTTCCTGAATAGTCTCTTAAACTTCAACCTACTCTTCATCACTACAAAATTGTGATCTGAATTTATACCTGCCTTTGGGTACACCTTACAATCCAGTATCTGACTTCGGAATCTCTGCTTGACCATGATGTAGTCTAACTGAAATCTTCCTATGTATCGCTGCCTTTCCCAGGTATACCCCCTATTCTTGTGATTCTTGAATAAAGTATTCGCTATTACTAGCTGAAATTTACTGCAGAACTCAATTGATTTTTATCTTCTCTCGTTCCTACTACCAAGCCCATATTCGCCCCTATCCCATTCTTCTACTCCTCGCCCTACAACCGCACTCCAGTTCCTTAAACTATTAGATTTTCGTCTCCCTTTACGTACTGAATCACCCGATCAATATCCTCATATACTTTTTGTATCTCTTCAGCCTCTGCTTGCGACGTCGTCATGTATACCTGAGCTATCGTTGTCGGTGGCTGTCAGTTCTTATGAGAATAACCCTGTCATTGAGCTGCTTACAGTAACTCAGTCTCTGTCCTAGCCTCCCATTCATAACGAATCACATTCCGTTATACCATTTTCCGCTGCTGTTGATATTACGCTATGACCATCTGACCAGAAATCCTTGTCTTCTTTCCATTCACTTTACTGATCCCCCCTAAATCCAATTTGAGCCTTAGCATTCTCCTTTTCAGATTTTTTAGCTTCCGTACCATGTTGAAAGCCCTCACATTCCACGCCCCTCCTGGTAGGATGTCATCCTTTCGTTGGTTATTCAATTTTTTGTCATGGTCACCTCCTTCTTGGCAGTCCCCTCCCAGATCCGAATGGGGGACTAGTCGTGTATCTTTTGCCAGCGGAGAGATCATCGTGACACTTTTTGAATTACAGGCCACGTAATCGTATATAAACAATAAAGATAAAAAATTAAATATTAATATTAAAAATTCGTGGTCACTTCACTTGTAGTCTGTCTTCCTAAACGTACTTCAATATAATTCGTATAATCGACAAAAAAAAGTGAAGTGAAGCGGCGCATGCCGTCTGTAAATGTAGGCACTGTCAAGATAACAACAGTTCTCGTACATGCTCCTTATTCCTCCACGGAAGACACGCCCCGATACAGACACATATGTAGCACGACTGTGTGTGCATAATCAAGAAATCAAAGACGCTTCCACCAGTGATCAAACGGAAAGCAGACCCATACGGAGATGGCTATAAGTTCTAAACCCTCCACGCAGTTAATGTCACCAATACGATTAAAATGTCCGCCCCGATAGCTGAGTGGTCAGCGTGACGGATTGCCGTCCTACGGACCCGGTTTCGATTCCCGGCTGGGTCGTGGATATTTCTCCGCTCAGGGCCTGGGTGTTGTGTTGTCTTCATCATCATTTCATCCCCATCCGGCGCGCAGGTCGCCCAATGTGGCGTCTTATGTAATGAGACCTGCACCAAGGCGGCCGGACCTTCCCCGTGTGGGCCGCGCGGGATTAGCCGAGCGGTCTCAGGCGCTGCAGTCATGGACTGTGTGGCTGGTCCCGGCGGAGGTTCGAGTCCGCCCTCGGGCATGGGTGTGTGTGTTTGTCCTTAGGATAATTTAGGTTAAGTAGTGTGTAAGCTTAGGGACTGATGACCTTAGCAGTTAAGTCCCATAAGATTTTACACACATTTGAACCTGCCCCGTAAGGGGCCTCCCGGTCAATGACACCAAACGCTCATTTCCATTTTTCCATATGATTAAAACTAAGGTAGCGAACAACAGATCTAAAATATTTTTGAAAAAGAAAGTATTAGCGTCTATTGTGGTCATTTAACGACTTTTCATGTTTTGCCACTATGTAACGTAATCTCTAACTTTTTCAGTAAATCCAGTTTTGTACCCTTTGTCTCTACATACAATATTTTGCGGTTTTCTTCAGTTTCCAAGAAATAGTGTCCAGTTTCAAGGATGTATAAGGCTACGGCCGACGTTACGAAACTGTTAAGCAGAAAACGGGAAAATTCTTAAAAATCTTGTATAGCTCTGTTAAAATACCAAATTCTGTGATGAGTTACTTCTTTTATCGTCATTCTGTTGACAGTGCGTGAGGAGACTCGAACTTTCGGGCATCTCCGTAGGGGTCTCCATTGTTTTTGGTCATTAGTGATAGTGACTTAGATTTACTGGTAATGCAGTGTTTGTATCCAGGTGTGTCATTCCTCGATAAATACAGACTGTGGTCGTCGATATTCACGGACTGCATGTGTGGATTTAATTTAGTTTATTTTGCCGACAAGAGAGATGATGTTGAAACACATTTTAGGAAGACGCGGATAGAAGGAAAACTACGCTGAAATATTATTTTTTCTATTTATATTTTTATCTTCATCGCTTTTGAAATATTCTTGCAGAAAAGTTCTGATGATGAAGGTTTGCTCCCTTCAAACACATTTAATGTTGTTGCATTGTGAAAGGTAGCTGAGCCTACATTTTAACATTAAACTGTTGTCGAGCAGGAGACCTGGTCTGCTAACAAGAACATACGCTCTAAGACAAATAGAACCACTGATTACGATCAGGGTGGGATGTAAATCGACAGATGCGATGTACATGTACAGGCAAACAAATTATTACAGTTTCAGAAAAATTGGAGGATTTTCCCAAGAGAAAGAGCTTCACAAACTGAATAAGTCAACAACGCGTTGGCCCACATATGGCCCTTATGCAGCAGGTATTGAGCTTGACATTGATTGACAGGCTTCTTGAATCACTTCACGGATATCGTCCCAAAGTTTGTCCAGTTAGAGCGTTAGAATGCCAAAATTCCGAGCTGGTTGGAGGACCCTGCCCATTGTATTGTACTGTGTTGTATGTTAACCGGGGGCCTAAAAACGAAGGAGAGGCTCCGTTCCCGCCGCAGCCGCAGTGGTCCACAACCCCACGACGACTACCGCATTCCACTTCACCCCTCGGCCGCCCCACACCGAACCACTCTTTCAGGGTTATGAGCGGTTCGGTCCCCGGTGGACCCCCCAGGGAACGTCTCATATCAGACGAGTGTAACCCCTATGTTTGCGTGGTAGAGTAATGGTGGAGTACGCATACGTGGAGAACTTGTTTGCGCAGCAGTGGTTCAAATGGTTCAAATGGCTCTGAGCACTATGGGACTTAACATCGGAGGTCATCAGTCCCCTAGAACTTGGAACTACTTAAACCTAACTAACCTAAGGACATCACACACATCCATGACCGAGGCAGGATTCGAACCTGGGATCGTAGCGTGCGCAGCAGTCGCCGACATGGTGTAGTTGAGGCGGAATAAGGGGAACCATCCCACATTCACCGAGGCAGATGGAAAACCGCCTAAAAACCGTCCACAGACTGGCCGGCTCACCGGACCTCGAAGCACGTCCGCCAGGATGATTCGTGTCGCGGATAAGGCGCTCCTTCCCTGCCCATAATGCTCCTAACGTTCTCAATTGGGGAGATATCTGGCGTCCTTGCGGGTCAAGGTCGGGTTTGGCAGAAATTCTCGCCGTGCGCGAGATGGTGTTATCTAGTCGAAGTAGAGGGCCAAGATGGCGTTGATATCATCGATGTAATGCTGTAAGGGTGCCGCGGACGACAACCATAGGGGTCCTGCTATGAAATGACATGAAATGTCACAGGAGACCATCATTCCTGGTTGTTGGGCCGCACAGCGGAGAGCAGTCAGGCTGGTACCTCACAGCTGTCCGGGCCGTCTCCAGACACATCTTCGCTGCTGACTGGGGCTCAGTTCGAAGCAGGACGCATCACTGAGAATAATTCTCCTCCTGTCATTGAGATGTGTCTGGAGACGACCCAGACAGCGGTGGGGTACCAACCTCACTGTCGCCCTCCACACGGCCCAGCAACAAAGAGTGATGGTTTGTGGTGCAATTTCTTTTCATAGCAGTACAACTTTGGATGTCATCCACGGTGCGATTACAGCACAGGGGTACGTCAGCAATATTCGACTCCCCGTTTTGTTGTTCCTTGTCCCTCATGGCAAACTATCGTGGACTTGCATTTCAGCAGGATAATGCCCGCCCGCACGCGGTGAGAGTTTCTATCGCTGGTCTTCATGGTTTCCAAACCCAACCTTGGCCAGCAATATCGCTAAATCTCTCTCCAGTTGAAAATATTTGGAGCATTATTGCTAAGGCCCTCCAACCATTTCGGAAGTTTGACGATCTAACGCGGCTATTGGACAGAATTGGGCACTATATCCTTCAGGACATCCAACAACTCTATCAATCAATGCCACAGTGTCCGCCCCGATAGCTGAGTGGTCAGCGTGACGAATTTCCGTCCTATGGGCACGGGTTAGATTGCCTGCTG